>NC_044506.1:17664450-17719450 GCF_902362185.1 Chanos chanos | reverse complement strand
TCTCTCTATCTTAGTGGGGACTTCCTACTGACCTCCGTTTTGCTCTAGCTGAAGATAATAACCTAACAGTAACCATAACCAAGGAATATTTTGGCACTTTTTCTTTTCATAATAATAATATCTTTAGAAAAAAAAAAGAAAAAAAGGTTTTCCCATGTGAGAACCAGCAAATGTCCCCACAAGGTCACCACTTGTCAGATATTTATATCCTCATGGGGGACTTTTGGTCCACACATTGCCACAAGAACACTGCAAACACACACACACACACAAACACACACACACAAGCCTCTGTAAACAGATGCAATGGAAAATCTTCATTCACCCATTACATTTAAATCTCCTGTTTCACCTGAATGGCCAGAGGAGGTTTGCAAACATACCTTTTTGGTTTCCTGCACGCTGATATGAATGGTGTACACTCCGCTCTTCTGGAAACCTGCTTGGAAGAGATCAGCGCAGTCCCGGAATTTTTTCTCCTCGTCCACTTGCTTCGTGTTGTTTGTCACCACTACAGAAACAAAGGAAAGCCATTGTGTGTCTTCAGGGAGAAGGTGAACTTTATTAAACAAGAATGTGCCTTGGAAAACTCATTTAAATATTTTATACTACTTTGCACTAAATTGCGGGTTCCAAGCCTTCAGCTGTCAATGAGAGGGCTTCGGCCTCAAAGATTTCACTTTCATTAATAAAGCGGATCGTTTGGGGAAGAAGCATTAAAGGAATTTACAGAGATTTAGAACAAAACACAGTTGCATGACAACTTGCGTCTCAACAGTTCATCATGATCCATGCGAATTTTAGGAAGCTGCTTTCATAAGAGACTTTTGGGACTTTGACCAGAATCTGTTTCAAAAAGGGCATCCAAAAAAATAAACTATGAGAGAGGCTAAAATACATAAAGGATTTGTTATGCTTGAGAGATGGATTGCCCAAGATTTATTGCTCATGTCCAATTTGTGAGACATGTAGTGGCAAAGTCTGGGGGAAGAAAACGTGTTCCAGAGTTTCTAATGCATTTAAGTTAACACTATATCCACTATATTCAAACAAGATGTACCAACGTAATGTTCAAGAGCTTCTCAAAAAGACACAATGTATCTACTATCAAAGGAAAGTATTACATTTTTTCTTTTTAAAAGAGAAATGTTTTTAAATGATTAAACATATCCTACAGCGGAGAGCACTGGTATAAGATCTCACTGAAAAGATCTCTTGATAATATTTTATCTGTAAGATCTTCCGTTGAGTGAATGACACATATTCCAAAGAAGGGCCTTTTAATCAAACACTAGATCTCTCACTGCCTCAGAATGAGGGTTCCTACTTTGACAGGGCTCTAAAAGAAACAGCACTACGTGTTTCCATCTGCACATAATTACTGTGCCGATATTTTGAAACCAAGCAAGAGTCCGTGGACAAAATACTACAAGCTATAAATTTCAAGTTCCTGTTATAACAAGTGGTTTATATTTACCCACCGCGTCTCTGTAATATCGATGGAAATTCCTTCCGATTTCTCTCGCGCACCTTTTTTCTCCCTGCGCCCTAACAAGCGCATCTCGTTTTTCACACCGTTGTTCTTAGAGAACTCAGAGAACCTTTTTTTTTTAGGCGAACGAGATGTCACTGTGAAATGAAATGTGTCAGTGCTCCTCAGACTTGCCTTTGATCCCCGCGAGAGAACGGAGCGCTCTTTAAAAAGGGAAACCTTCGTTAGGGGGCTATTATTCCTGCTCCTGAAGCTGGAGTATTGAGTGTCAGCAACAAGGATCTCCCTGTGTGACAGGTTGACAGAGTGGAACCTCGCGCTGCAGAGTCTAACACAACAAAAACCGGCCCTGTTGGGTAGCAATTTATCGCTTTTGCGGAGAGTTAGCAGGCTATAGTGAGGAGGCAGCAGGAGCTAGCTAGAGAGGTTACTGTCGGAAGAATATGAGCCTGACTGAAGCCCCCAAAAACTTCACCTCATTAAGCAGAAGTGCATCACATTAATGTTTATTTTACATCTATTTCATATCAGGCTTAGGGATTTGCTCTTGACGTGCAGAGCCAATATCTCAGGCAAGCTGTTCTAGGAAAGATTTCTCATTGTCCTTCTAAACAGATACTCTCCATCAGCAAACGTTTAAATCCTTTAACAGGAAACCAACCCACAAGGACTATCAGCAATGTTTCTGTTTGGATTGTATCCACACGAAGTCATTAACGTGTGGTTTTCATTTCTGTAGACCTATTTACAAATATCCAAATATTCATGAAGGTTTCATGTTGATATTTAAATATTTGACATTAAAACTCATGTCTTCAATCCAAAAGGCCTCTTTGTACGGTTGAGAGATACCAAAATATCTCAGAGAACCCAAGGAATCTTAGATGAGAGCCAGCACCCTTCAAAAATCTCTGAAAACATCTTTATGCTTCATTTTTACTTAGTCACAAATATTTCCTGGTTCATCAGGGAATTGTGCTTAGAGAGGAGTCAATGTGAAAAGAACAGCTGTGTTATGGCTTTTGTGTAAACGAGGGTTCCTGTCAAATAGACCCTCTGGGACGGAGATTTTTAGTGAACCAAAGTAGAGTCAAAGGAAAGCGGAGGGATGAGTCCAAGCAAAGAAGTCAAAAAGTACGAAAACTGGAAAAAAGGGACGAGGTATAAATAAGTGTGACTTAACTGTTTACAGTTGTTTCTTTCATCCGACGCTTCTCTGTTAAACGATGACAATATAAACTATACAACTATAACCACTGTAAACTATGTGCTTTATGTGTTTTGATTGGAAATGATGTAAAGTACCATCCAAAGTTATTCTGAGGCACAGCGTGGTCACGACAGACGAAATCCAGTGACTGAAAACAGTTTTGCTGCTGTATCATAGCCGTAAAAAAAAAAAAAAAAGATGATGGATGGTATTCTTTATGTGGAATAATACGAAAACACTGCAAAAAGAAAATCATATTTAGCAGCCAGGGGGACTTTCAAGCTCTTTCCAAAGCTGAGGCCAATCGCCATTAATGCAAGTATATGGCTCATTGAATCCTAAGAAGGTTTAGGCAATAATTACATTACAAACAAGAACTAGGCTTCATCGAATACATAGGCCTTTTCCTTGGAACAAGCGATGCATTTATGATTGCAAGAGCAAAAATGAGTTTTCCATATATACAGGGAAGACTAATGCTTAAGCTTTTCAAGGTCAAAATGATGCTAAAATTCACCAATAAGTTGAGTCCAATGTTTTAGAGAACAGTGTTGCTTAGCTCTCACAGCAGTGTAATTTTTTAGGCGCCAAGCATCTATATAAGGTTCTTATTTGAATGACAACAAAAATTTGGTATGTTAAACAAAAACAAACTTCTCCTCCTCACTGACAAAACATTACTTTTTTGCACAATCTTTTGGAGCAATCTTGTTTTTTAAAACAACGCAAAAAAGAACCACACTGGTACTGCAGGCGTCACTGACCAACTATACCCCTCACCTCCAGTCAACAGGATCTCCCAGAGGGATCATTTAGCATTTGAGTAATTCAGCCCAGGGTGAAGAAGGCGACCTCTGTAGTGGACCAGTATTCAACACTGCTGGGCAGGAGGAAATGACCAACCACACAACAGCAATAGCTGTGCTACTTCTCACTCCCCCTCATGCTAAAAGCTGTTATTTACAGCAACGCACAGACATATACCCCAAAAACGACCCAGAAAAAAAACACCCCAACATAAAACTTGGTCACAAAATGGCAGAGGAATTGAAATATATTTAATATGTTTTGTTGAAATTTATTAAAAACGGCAGACAGCTGAGAACGCAACATAACTGCTTGGCCTTGAGCGTTGCTGGCTTGAGGACAGCCAGGATTTTGGAGGGAAATCAGAATCTCGACCCTAGTGAAATGCATTTTTTTTTTCCAGCTTCAGAAGTGCTCGAGGGTAAAAGGGGCTGAGTGTGAAGATTTCATGAGAAATATGAAAAACATGAAAATCAAAAAAAAAAAAAGAAAAAAAAAAGAATGTGGCATGACAGTCACTGTGTGCACTTAGTTTAGCTCTCATAAAAAAACAAACTAAAAAAAAAACACATGCAAGCCCCCCCCCCCCCCCCCCCCCCCCCCCCCCAGTGACAGGAAGTAGTCGTAGCCCCCCAGCTCCTGTCAGCAGGAAGTGGAGCTTATGAGGAGCGTGCTCACTGTGTGGGGTTTCTTTGTGACTGGGGTAGTCCCAATACAGACATGTAGGGTAAATTTCCTGTGACCATGGCGACTGGGGCAGTCACGGGCCAGACAGAGGGCTCAGGGGCGGGACATGGCTCTCAGCAGGGGTGATGGAGGCTAATGAGTTCACTTCATTGACTCAACCTGTGGTTTGTGTGACTTTTAGCGTCACATCGAGCACCAATGGGAAATCCTCCCCTTCCCTGATAACAGCAATGGGAGAGACCTTACGCAAGGAGAGAGGGCCAGTAAGGAAACGGGCTGTTTGACATTTCAGTCAACTGTTTTAACCACAGCTTGTGTGTGTTGGAGCGTGATAAGCAGCATCCGTTACATGGTTACTGAAATATACTGTCTGGAATGACTAGCACAGACCTGACAGTTGGGCTGACAAGAACGCAATCTATGTTTATTAAAACACAAACCTTTATAAACAACCTATGTGTGTATATATGTGTACATATATATATAACTTTAATAGAAGAGCGCCTTACCTTGCAGCCTTCCTTTGACAGCCACAATTTCTGTTCAAACTCTAAATTGTGTCTGATTATCATAAATTCATGCAGGACCCTTATTTTGTAGGATGGTTGGTACATGGATTAACAACCGAGAGTGAGGAAAACCAAAGCGTCAATACCTCCATCCTTAGAGCAGAGGTTGATCAGGTTGTGGACGGTCTCCATCAGGTCCTGCTGCTGTCTCTGCAAGGCGGTGCTGTTTCCTGTGGCCCGGCCCAACTGGGCCTCCAGCTCACGGATCACAGCACTCTGTCTGCCAACCAGAACCTGCAGACTGCTCTTCTCCTCTCTCAAAACCTCCAGCTCTTCCCTGTGTCTCGACTCCATCTCCTGCATTTTCAGCTCCAGGAACCTGAGAGAGAGAGAGAGAGAGAGAGAGAGTGGGGTTTCTTTGAGAGAAGCAGGGAGGGCGATTTTGTATAAGCAATAAGAGGAAAACGATTCTTTACAGCTGCAATGTCTATGAACGTTTATGTGGACTCACTTAGTCTCCATGGTGCAAAGCAAGCAAACAGTCAAATCATGATAAAGTTGAAAGGATTAGCATAAATCCATACTGTTTCCTGAACCAAACAGACATAAGGGTTACAGACTGTGCTGGGGAAGACAAGATTGTTCTCTGACAACTGACTGTAGAGTATAAGAAGTATAAGTTACATTGAAATAACAACATTTAAATCCATGATACATTCATAATCTCTTCAGATTTAGAACAAGGGTGAGGGTGCAGTCTGGTCAGGGAGCACAACCACAAACACCCAGCACAAATGCAGAGTGGTTTTCCTTTTCTTTTCTTTTTTTTTTCACTCTCTATTTTTGTTTTTTTGTTTTTTTTTTCTTTTTCTGATGAAGAAATACGAATGCTTGTCTAAATTCCCAGCTACAGCTGTGTTGATGTGCAGAGTGCACTGGGAAAGGGGTTGTTTCATTGACGATGAGAGACATGCCCCGCTAGAGCAATCAGCGGACACAAATTATTTGCCAAGCCATCCAAGAGTCCTGAACAGCACAATCAGTACAGTACATGCATCCGTCTCGAACCGCTCGTCTTCAGAAAGTCACGTCTTAACGGTGGGACAAGAGACATCATTCACTGCTTGGCTGTAAAGTGACACGTATACATTGCTTCACGCGTTTGAGTAACTGAAGGTTGTAATGTATTGTGAGCCACTAGGTGAAACCATTACATACAGTCTTATTAAGGCAGTATAAATTGAATAACCTCCGAGGGCTTTCTGTAATAAAGTCCCGAGGAAATCACAACTGTTCCACACACTGTCCAAAAATGATGTTGATACTGGCCGGGAACCGTTCTCAGATGGTATTACAACTTTTGTCTGAACTTTTTGTGCTTTACTACTGCAACACTGTTTTTGTGGAAAATACTTTAGGGGTTCAAAAACTCACTGGTAATATGTTTTATTAATGTTCTGTCCTGAGTGTCTTGTAATCTTAGTGATTTTACCCATTCTTGTCGTGAAGCTTGTTGATCTCGTTGGTCTGCACCAAGAGCTGTTTCTCAAGCTTGTTGGTGGACAGCGAGTTCTCCAGCAGCTGAATCTCAAGCCTCGAAGTTTGGTTCAGAACCTAAAATCAACACATTATACACACAGAGAAGGCTTAAAAGTATAAAGTAGGTCAGCAGTAAACCAGTAGCACTTGAGGGAAAGGTAAGAAGGTAATAAAAGGGATAAAGCAAGTCTCTGTTCCTCTAACATACGGTAACACTTAAACACAGTTATTCCAACCTGTCTTTTGCCATTAAATTAGTAGAATTGAGTACCTGCGTATCCCACTGTGTCTTTTCAAAAATACATAAGTCATAAAACGGGGTAAAAATGCAAACGCGTACATGTCATAATAAGATTGGATAAACTTTGCACGTTTTCTTTGGCTTGTTCCATGTTGAGTTTTTGTAGGGTGATAGGATTTATTAAAAGTAGAATAGCTGAGTAAACAGAACGTAGAAAAGATCCGGCGGAGGGGGACGATGAGGAGGAAGAGATGTTGGAATGGAGGGATGGGAGAGATGGAGATGTACCTGAGTCTCCACATCCGTTAACTTCCGTGTTTGCTCCGCCGTCTGGGAGAGCAGGCTAGTGCCCATCTCTAACATGGCTGCAGTGTGGTTGTGCACAGCACTCTGTTGTAGCTGGGCCATCTCTGCCTTCATGCTCTCTTTAATGTAGTTTTCAATCTGCCAGAGAAAAGGAGAAAAAAAACCCACAAACACTTAAAAATGTTGATGTACTGGTATATGTCTATGTCTGCTTTTTCTCTATAACCAAACCAAAAAAAATGTTGCATTTTAGTTTCAGTTACTGCTCATTGTCACTATGCTAAACGAAGCTAAATAATGCAAAAATGAGGTGTATACAGAGAGATGAGGAGAAACAGCTGAAGGCATGAACTAATTACCTCTGTACTTCTGTTGCATAAAGAATGTAAAGAAATATAGTTCTGAGGTATGAAGGAGGTATGAGAATAAGTGTAACACCCAAACCACAAAGAGCAGCTTAGAAAAACAATGAATCCAATAAAAAGAAAGTGGAGATCATTTGTAGCACATGGACACAGAGGTAATCGTGCCCATCATGGTTAGCAAAGGTTTCCCAGGAAACCATGGACTTGGCCACTAAACAATTGGCTCTCTCATCAATGGAATTTTTCCCCCAAAAAAAGGCGTCTTTTCAAAGGGGCCTTTTCAAAGGCATCCTTTCTAAAGTCTCTTATCTGCTTGTCTTCGTTCTGAGATGAATTGGAATGATTCACCATTTTCCCTTTAAACTAAAGCAAACATAAGACCTTTCCAAAGAGCTAATACCCACCCATACACTGAGTCAAAAAAGTAGGTGGAAGCAGATGTCTGTCATTTGTTAAGCAGGGAAGCGATGGAGAGATACAGGAGAGGTTAAGCTTATCTCTATAGCCTTCCTTTTATGCTAATCTCTGGCGACTAGATGACAAGGCCAGGAGAAGGTTTAAAAACACAATGAGTGCTTATTCAGATCAGGCTCTAATAGTGATTCCTAAACTTGTAGCTCTGTTTGTCCTTCAGACAGTTTAGACAAGCGCTTTCAGACAGTTTATAATGATTTCCCATTAACCAATCATGCAGATGTCCTGCCTAGCATCTGGGATAGTCTATGAATTTACTTGGCATTTGTTTAGTCAAATCTTAGTTTAGCTGGGATGAATTCAGAGAACATTCTAGAACATTCCACTATCTTATGGGCTGTTGATGCATCAACCTAGCAACAGTGTCATACACAGTAATTCTCAAAAATGCATGTGGGTACACGTCACCGGTGAAACCTTTGTTATTTGGAATTTGAGGGGGTCTTTTCTGTTTTTTGGATGTGTCCACAAAATTGATTGTGACACCAGAGTCGCCCACCTCATTTTTCTCCATTACGGCTCTTCCCTGGGATTTTTCCAATAATCACATTATAAAGAGATCTCTTTCATGGTATCTTATGGCAGTTTAGTCAGAGCCATCCTATTCAAAGATCCACAGAGACCTTCGGAGTACTAGGCATGCATGACTCATCATAAATTGGCTCTATTCACTTTTTTAGGCTAAACTGTGGTCCTTAATGGTAAATCTTGCAGAGCTTAGTTTACAATCAAACAAACTAATCTGAGTGCTATATTGATTTATCTACAATGCTGCATTTGGCATGTTAACGCTACAATATTCTTGGCCCAAGGTGGTTGTGCTCTGTTTTGTCTATGTTTGTTTGCTGAGTAGCAGTCACTGTTGGTTTGATAGCCTGAGGCTCGAGCTAGTTTTCAATGATATGCTGTATGAATCACATCTCCAGCTAAATAATGTTTAGCTGGAAAATGGCGGACATGGATTCCGTTTGTATGATGTGGCTTATGAAAGAGACGTATGCGCACCTGGTGATGACTGTGTTGGTGACTGAAGATTAAATGGGTGAGAAAAAGACGTTTTAAAAAATCATCGCAAGAAATAATAAAAAGCAAAGGAAACTTGTCAAAATACTGGATACCATGGAACAGGAAAAGCCAAAGTGTCATTGTCACGTCCACATTAAAGGGTCTTTTCAACGTTCAGTAACTCACACTGAGGAGAGACAGTTCATTTTCAAACCCAGTATGTCATTGGGTCCAACCACATAGCCACTAACTGTCATAAAAAATTACATTTTTAGTCAAATATCCGTCCTTGGCTCTAATATGAACATCAAGTGTGCCATTGTTTCTTGAATAGTTGTAGATGTTATTGAGGCTTTTTGGCTGCAAATCATTTTGGACTGATATAGGTGTCACTTTTCAATAAACTTTTATACCAAAGTGGATTTGACTGGAAGGAACACGAAGAAACTTGAACCAGCCCTCGAATGAGATTGCGGGTTTTTATAACAAAATGAAATGGAATCTAATCAGTAGTTCACAGAGACTTCTGAACTTGAAGTACAAAATTTTTTCACTGCATACGAAATTGGCTCCATTCACCTTAAAATATATTTTCAGTTTCTTTATGTCTCTATGGACCCAAGTCAATGAAGTGAAATCTAGTTTTTACAAATGACAATAAACTGTTCTATTCTCTGCTGTTAGAAACTTAACTTTTAGCTTAATGTTGCTTTGAACATAGCTTTAAGTGCTATGAGTCACCTTGAGAGAGTGTGGCCTACAGCCAGTGGCCTACAGAAACATTAGTATAAAGATATTTTGTTGGTTGTCTCAGTGGGAACGTGCCTGAGTCATGGCCTAATCTTGCCCGGCCGAAGAACAGAAAGTACCAAGGAGAAACAAGATTACACAAATACACCCCTTCATGTAAAAATACCACGGAGGGAACAGTAAAAAATGGTCAAGGGTGGGGTGTCAAAGTCATTTTCCGTTTATGGTCTCACCCTAAAAAAAAAAAAAAAAAAAAGTGCCTGTCCAAAGTCAGAGGATATGATATGGCCATATGGATAACTGGTGGAAAAATGATATAATACGCAACAGGGATTAAAAATAATTCACGTCCATGGCAATCACTGGTGATGACAAGTGCGTAAGAAAAAGATGAAGTCAAATGTTAATGAGTTGGAGGCATCTAGTGTACTGCAATCCTGGGATGCAAAAAGTCTAAACTTGACAATGAACTCCAAGAGACAGACCAAAGCATTGGAGAAAACCAAGTGTAAGTGTTCCTTCATTAGGGAAAAAAAAAAAAGAAAAAGAAAAAAACAGAGAAGTGAACAAATAATTTGCGGTTGGTCTCTGAGCTGTACAAAAGCATTGTTGAGTATTACCTGATATTTAAGGAGTTTGGGATAGTTCACTGTGTCTCAACACAGCACTCTGCCCTGTGGTTTGGCCCAAGGTGCACCTGGAGGTGTTGTCTTACGTCTGGCGGTCGCCCACCAACCAGGGGTCGAGTCAAATGAGTTAAGGTCACCCATATCAACGTTTGCAAGTCTGACATGTAAGCCATGGTGTCAATATCAATATCACAGACAGGGTTCAAACCAGAACAAGGTTCAGTCAATATGAGGATAGTCTTTATGTTTATTTCCAAGGCAAAAAATCTGAGAGGTGAACAGGCCATCTTCTGTACTACAGAGGAATCAAAGCTATGGCTGGATATGACCAAAACCATTTTTTGGGGGGTGAACTGTTTCCATAAATCAGTATTCGGTCTTATTTCCCATCAGTCTATGATTGAAAATAAGCCATCCTTTTCTGTCTCTTATGTTTACCTTTGAACTTTTTCTTTAGCCAGTCACTTTTAAGGAAGTGGCTATTTTTCCCATTGTAAATATTCACAAAAGCTTCACAATTTAAGACCGAGAGGAAATAGGAAACACTTCATCCCACGACAAGGAAAACACTTGGTGAGACATACTTTTCCCCTTCAACATTCTGGTGGCGACCAAGACTGATTTATCCGTTTTGACATTTGTGAATGTGCATAAACACAGAGCTAGCCTGGAGATCCCTCAAATCACAGTGCTTTCTGTTCACACTGAGTCTACTGGTTAAGTGAGAGCTTCATAAACAGAGAATTAATATTTCCCAAACTCCTACTTGACAGAGAGAGCGGGAGAGAGAGAGAGTTTGAAGGTTTAGAAGGAGCTAACTGCTGTGTAGAGAGGTTGTGCTGTACGTGACAACAGCTGGGGGGTGGGGGTGGGGGTGGGGGGGGGGGGGGGGGGCTAATGACATTGTCTGACAAAGCAGGCTGATGTTCTTGGGACTCATTCTCAACGTTTTGCAAGGGGAGGTATGAGCCATAGCATGTTAAACCCAGTAACAGGCCTCTCACTGTGGATTTTATGAGCACTGGGAGCAATGGTCACTATTTGCTGTTAATGGTAAAACAATCTGTTTAAAGCTGTCATCAGCAGTATTAAGACAGTGATGGGGGAAATGGGAGAGCACGCCTTTGTGCAGAAGAAACTGTAGATAAATGTTTACATATTGCATTATGAATGGTATAAAAATTTGATCTATGTGTGATTCAGATTCTGTGTTAGTGGTTTCATGTACCTGTTTATTCACAGCAGGGAGCCGTAACCCCTCTACTGAGTCCGCACTGTTTAATTAACGCTGCTAATGTAAATCTCACCGAGTTCAAAATACTGACTATGTCATAAATCTGAAGATTACACATCTCTTAAAGTACCATACAATATCTAAAAAAAAAAAAAAAAGGAAAAATCCCCTAAGTTTTAAAAACAAAGTCCGATCCAAACCCACTCCGAGAGATGCCAGACCTCCATTGCAGATCAGTACAGTGTTTACACTGGGCCGTAAGCGTATTGTGCTCAGGGAGAATAGAGTCCACGTAAGCAGGGGCTATGATTTAGTGTTCACTTAACAGAAGAGGTGTGAGACATAGACCCCGCTGTAGGGTTGCGCCATTGGTCTGAACAGTCAAAGGCTTATAACAAGAACCATGAGTCACAGTCTGGCTTATCTCACCCACTGTGGTCTGACAAGGGGACTGTGGTGGGGCCTCCCACCTCCTTTGGATGGCTTGGCCCTTTGAAAACACTCTAATGGCTACAAGGAATGAGCAATTACCAGCGGTCAGCAACATAGTGTGATGTAAAAAAAAAGAAAAAAAAGTATTCTAGAACCTCAAACAAACATTACACTTGCTTGTGAAAATTAGGGCCTGCTATCGTCTCTAACGAGGACCAGATTAGCAGGTAGGTTTACGGCGTAATTGGAGACCTACTTATCGCAGGGTTATAATTCACTCAGTGCCAAGGCTTGTGCGAAGTCGGAGGGCCGTACATAATTCATTCTGAGTCCTCTAGCTTGTACAGTTAAGCGGGCCGTGCATAATTCACATTCACAGTCTGCGAGGTTTGCGAGGAGTTTTTGCGAGCTTGTTTTGCGGACACTGTATAACTTAGGGCTGAGCCTCCAACTGACGTTGTGTGGATGAGGATTAGTGAAGTAACAGCTCAAGCAGGATTCTCAGTTAACCTTTACGACCTGTATCCCACGGTTTAGTTTCCAGGCATTCACACACACACACACACACACACACACATACTCTCTCTCTCTCTCTCTCTCTCTCTCTCTCTCTTTCTCTCTTTAATTTTCACCCTTTCTTTCTCTCTTTCTGAACTTCTAAAAGGGGGGAAGCCCTAAAGAACTTCTCTCTCCTTTTCAATTTTTTTTCCTAAGACAGTTTTAAATGGTTGCTCCTCTCATTTCTCTGACTGATAGGAGATTTTGGGGCATTGTTCAGCAGACTCGTGGCTGGTTGTACTAGAATCTCATGTGTGGTCCACTTGCCCTGACTTATAACTGGAGCTTCGGTGGATCCTGATTCCTGGGTTCAACTCATCCACGGAGAGTGTGACTACCATCCCGAAAACAACCAGTGTACATGTACCATGTATGAATGCACATCCACGATTTCATATTTCTGTCCACATGAGCAAGCATGTAATTTATACACAGTTATATAGATCATCTCGAAAAAGTAAGTAAGAAAGAAAGAATGGTTTCACGGTGTATGATTTTGCTAACTAGAAATTAAGAAACAAGTTGTAAATTTCCTAAGTTCCTTGTTTCACAGTATTCAAAAGCTTCCAAATGTACCCTCTGTTTTGGAGTTTGAGAGTTTTCAATTTTCAGGAATACTTCACAACTTTGACAAATTTCTAAAATGATCATATTGCAGATTCTTAAATGTTAGAATCAACAGCACATGACCTGAGCATTAAAAAAAAAAAAGTTAACAAATTATTTCACAACTCTATATTAACTAAAACTAAAGTACTACAGAATAGCATAACTGAAAATAAATGTTTCATTTATGTAAAATCTGAATTCACTAATGTGGATTTTCATTTAAGCATCTGAAACTTTCTTTACCTTTAATACAGTTTAATAATCATCTCTCATCTTTAATCCAGTGTTACTAATACGAATGACTTACTCTATAGTGATTACTTCAGAATTCTTGATTAAGAATACATATGACCTCTTAAAATGTCTGTGCTGTGTTTTGTCCTCATATGTCATATAGTGCAACACACATGTCACAAGAGGGTTGAAAAATGTACATTATGAAAGATCCAGTTTTTCTGATGAGGCCACAGGGACAGTAACTGTAGCAAAAATGAGACTGGAAGACAAGCTAAATGTGAAGGTTTAGCACACAGGTGCACGCCGAAGCTGAGCGATTATTCAACGCCGTCCACAAGGATTACGCTCGCGATAAAGACAAATGCCCACAATAAATGATAATCTCTGCTTCTTCTTACTAAGTCTTGGTGAAAAAAAACCCAAAAATTTATACCGAGGAATATCTGATTAAAATACCCAGTATGGAAAGTACACCAAATCCAGACACACGAGTTTACCTAGCTGAGATCACGGTCAATCTGAGAGGGATGAAAAATTTCACGGAAAATGAAGATAAAATCCCTTAAAGCTTATAGCTACATAGATGTGGTATGAGGTCCATTCTGTTCCTGTCTCTTTCCTATAAATCAACTCTATAACGTTGTGGTAAGGAATATACCTCCTAAAATTATCGTATATGCTGCCAAATGCCTCAGATATGAAAGATTTCAAGGGATCCTTAAGAATTATTGGAATATACTCCCAATGACTACACACAATTTTTTCTTGTTACCAAATCGTAACATTATATGTAATAATGATATAGTTTGTAGAAAGTTTTATGATGATATTTTGCAATGTATTACGCCGACATTATCATTTCAATGCGACCAAGGCTCAGTAAGGTCAAACAAGTTATACTGATCTCTAACCTTTCTTCTTAAATATTTTCATCATCCAAGCTACTGAAAAATACTCCAAAGTTGCCATATTATTCTATTCCAAAACAACAACAACGACAATGACAACAGAACTTTGTGACTCATGTAAATGAGTAAATGGGGTGATAAGCTCGGGTAATGTAGGATTGTAGTGTATTTGACATAAAAAAAGGAAAAAAAAAACAGTCAGTGGACTTGAAGAAAAGAGACTGACAGGAATTGTTGTCGAATGCACATTGTGTTTGACGGCTGCTGGGTGAAGGAGATGCCCTCATCTGACAGTAAAAAGGCCAATGCACTGAAAGCACATTTTAACTCGGACCTGTACTTTTATAAGAACAGGAGATTTTGATTCACTCGGGCCGTCATCAGGAGTCCTGATGAGATCCAACAGGATCAAAGCGTTCTTCTCGTTAATAGAAGAGAACTATCTGAGATATGCCTTCTTCTGACGAGTAAAACAAGCAAAAGGCAATTCATTTTTGACATCCTGCCTTATACTGTAGACGTCTTCTCAGCATAAGACAAAGACAGAGAAAAAGTGTTTGCTTTGACTCCCTGTTCCTTCTTGTTGGAGACTAAAGACACTCATCCAAAAAAAATGTTTACTTTTTCTTTTTTTCTTTTGGATTTTTGGTAGTGCAGTGAAGATGTTTGCTTGCTATTCTTATCAATATTTTCCAAATGGGCTTTTAGAATTGGTCTAGACAGAGATGATTTGGCTGTCTTACAGGACAGTGTTCGAACGATAACCCTCTACAGTGAAATGAAGTCTGAGGGTGCTAAATATCTACAAGCTGAAATGTAGCCTATTAAAAACAGAGGCATTATAACTGTACTTATCAAGTGCACTTCATTCAGTGGTTGCTGACATACAGTTTAAGGGCTGTGACATGGAAATAAAGGGGTTTTCTGGGTTCCCCTATGATGGCGTCTTTCATGTGAAACCATGAGGATTGTGTATATATATATAGTTTTTTTTTTCCAGTAGAGATTTTTGTATGAAAGTATGCATGTACGTATATTTTTTCAAATCCTCCGGTTACCAAGGCTCTCGAATGGCCAAGAAAATTTTGCGGGTTCCAAAAATGACTCTAATTAGTTATGTACATGTAGATGCACAGGAGAGGAAATGGGACCCGAACATGAGAACGCAGAAAGAGGACCAAACAACAAAACAACTCCCAAAATCAGCTGAAAAAAAAAAAAAAAAAAAATGACGGCGACAACAAAGAAAACAACAACCTAGCAACACGGAAATCGCTACCACCATGGGAACTTGTTTTTGGATGTATCAAGGCAGAGGATGTGGCTTTGCAAACCACTTGGCAATGTAGTTAAGTCCTATCCAGTCCAAGTCCTGACAGAAATCACGGCATGCATTAATGGCACCATCCCTGGGTTTTTTTTTTTTTTGATGATTTATTTTAAATCCACAAAGGCACTCAGAGAAAAAGAATGTTTTCTTCAGGGTGACATTTGTGAACATGATAGTTTTGTGTGAATTCAAACAGAAAACACATCTGACTCGGGTTTTCGCAGTCGGTTTTTGAGAGCGACCTTATTTTTTTTTTAAATTAGCATAGAAAGAAAACCAACGAAAGTCACATTTAAACTTTCCATATGATTTCATGGAATAAAATGACTTACAAGCCCAATTCTGGCTCCACATTTCATTTATTATTTTCTCAGCCATAACCACATACGTTACAATCAAAACTAATCAGCTTAGGCCTTTAGAATTGAAGTCTCTCTCACAAGGACTGGCTGGACTCTATTTTCTTAGCTCTGAAACCCTCACAGATCAACAGGCTCTTACATCAGGTCTTAGTTATGAAGCACGGCTTGCTTCATCCCAAACAGTGAACAAGGGAGAACCATGTATCATCTCCGTCTTGGTGTTTTCCAGACAGGTCCCTTTGAAGCCCGTGGACTGTGATGACATCTCCAGTCATCGAGCCGTGAGGGAGACAAGGACGCAGAAGGCAGACTGTGTCCCACTATCGCCCGGACCTACAGACTTAGCAAAGTCAGAATCTGTAATGGCTCTTCCATCTCAGTGTGGTCTCATGGTGTCAGAATGATGAAGTGAATTATAATTCTGCTAGGATTTATTGTTATCTCAAAGCATTGATGTAATATGATGTCATCCAAGACTAAAATAGCTGATGTTGTCATGTTTTGTTGATAGTACGAGGACCGTTCCACAAAGCATTGCCATGGGTTAAACATAAGTCATATTTGTATGATCAAGTCCAAAAATGCAATAAAACACTAGAGAGCCACGAACTGAAATTACAAATACGCTTACGTCAAACAGTGCACCAAACATACACAACGTGTTGATGAAATCATTGAAGAGCCCTGTTTTACTTTTTTTATATAATTATTTTTTTGTATAGAGTTACAGTACAGAATATTTTTAAATAATAGCATTGTCGTCATATTGCGCCATAATATTCATGCAACGCTGTGCTAGCGTTCTCACTGAACTGACACAGTTCCACTCACTCTTCATGTCTAAACTTTTGGGGGGTTTTTTCTAAGCATTTCATCGCACTTTTTCCCAGTTTATTGGTGGCCGGTTCCCTAGTATTTTTATTCCTTGCCATTTGTAGGTCTTTGCAACGTTGCATTGGCATCTTTTCTGTTAAAACCATTCAAAGTAACCAAGTACTTTGCACCCAAATGAAGTACCCAAACGAAGTAGCATTTGTCAAAAGAAAAAAGAAAAAAAAAAAAGCTTTGACGTGGATTTGTTTGTCAATCTAGAGTTTCAAGCACACCAAACATTGAGTGGAGAAAGCTACAGCTTTTCTCCTCTGACAACAATAATATGCAGCCAGTTAAAATGCGATGTAGTGCTCTGGTTTACAGAGAAAGTATATTTGGCCAAAACATTTGTGTCTTAACCAGGAAGAAAACTAAACATGTCATAACATGCAAAATGCAAACCATTTGAAGCTCAACCGACGCAATTACTGTTTGCATGTATATCTTTGTTGTGTTCTGTTGCTACTACAGTTATAGGGTGATCGTTTGTTTGTTTACCCATAAAGTAACAGTAATATCTGACAGATTTATTCATTTTTACGCCTGGCTTCGCTCCGCTGAAACGTAAGAGAAACATTCGCTTTACTGTGGAATTCAAATCATAACCTTTAGATTATAAACAAATTAAACCAGTAATAAGCAATATTTTCAATGAAGTCATTGCAGGCCCTGTACACCCAGAGTGGAGAGGGGTAACTTAGAGGACGTTAGAACCTAAAATCCTCGTAAATCCTAAAGCTTAAGTGCAGTGAGCTACGATCTGGACAATGTAACAATAAACGCTGAGATATTGAACGCTTTTTGTGCTTCTGCTCTGCTGCATTGGAGGAGAGCGCTCAGGATCCTTGTCGCCATGGCGATCTCCTTTCATCTGCCTGAATCTCTGTTTATTTTTGCTTTTTCTGCCTGGAGTGGAACAGAAGTGTGTATGTGTGTGTGTGCGCTCACATTGACAAGCAAAGAGAGAGAGGCAAAAACTCAGCTAAAACAGCTCAGTTCCAAGTGGTACAACAGACCCGTCATACATTTTGAGCACTGTATGTACAGCTCAGTGATAAAAGGGGGATGTCTGTGGTGCTAATGGCATTTAAATGTTGGACAGCTTCTAATTCATACTTGTGCAGGTTAAAAAACACCCTTGAAATTAAATTGAGTACCAAGGTCGAGTAGTTCCAAAGAAGGAGAGAGAGAGAGAGAGAGAGAGAGAGAGAGAGAGAGAGGTTTAGTTTAGCTTCATTCCTAAAAGACCCCCTGCCTTGAGCGTGCTTGCTCTAACATTTAGAACAACACACACACACTTGATTGAACTTCACTGACATTAAAGCCTTAAATTAATAATACAAAAAAAACCTGTTGTGCTGGGGGTGGACTTAATAAAATAAACGTTCAGGGCAGATTTTAGGAGAATTAATTAACTGGTTAAATCCTGGCTAAAAGAAAAGACAGTCTTGAATTCTTGAAACGTAAATGGTTTGGACAGACAGTATTCTTTTCTATTTACATTCACAGAATAATGTGATTACAGTCAATATTCGGATTAAGATGACCATCTGATTAAGGTGTTTAGATGTTTCCGATGTTAGATGTCTCCTCATAAACAGGAGTTCCCCTAATAAGCCCTTTTACATGAAAATAAATGATCATTTGATTAAGCAGCAGAAATCAGAAAGAAACTGGGCAGGTTCCAGGGGTAGGTTACGAGCCAGACGTCATCTCTGGCAAGTGTTGTGCCAATGGAAACAGAGAAATGCGATTAAGATGTTTACATGTTCAACTATTCCTAAAACAATGTGAACAGGATTGGAGAACACAACTGCATTTCCTGCGGTTATGATCTTAATTGCATTAAAAACAATCAAACCATAACATTTCTGTGTCCTCTTCCAAAAATCATAGCACTTTCTCACTGACATGAAAACCGTATTATTAACACAAGAGTAAACGGGGTCCTTGTGACCACTTTATGCTTTTTAACATTATGACACTGGTTGGAGCAAAGACAGAGACAGACCCCCGACTGCAATAATGCCCACAGAAGCGAATTCTCCCACCGCACTGATCTGTGTTTTAAACTGATGTCCAAACACTGATTTACTAGACCTGCTAGAGATTAACCTCAGAGACACTGCCCAGAAGTCCATTCACAAACACACTTGGCTCGGTAATGGACATGTTTCACTGGGGGAAAAAGAAAAGGCCTGTGGACCTTAAATACTTCAGATTCAAAGATGATTCCAGAAATCCCATTCTAAATATACTGGTGTCATATCAATATCTGAGATCTAACTGCCAACTGCTGAGGCTTTCAAACATTCTTGAAATATCTACAAACAAATATCATTGTATTTTATTGTCTCTGGTTTATACCCCCCCCCATCCCCGCCCCCGCATCCCCCGTAACAGAGAGTAACCTATTTCACTTCTTTTCGGCTTGTTCCCCTTGGCTTGTTCCTTAGTATCAGCCTAAGGGGCACTATAACACTAATTGCACCTGAATGAAAGTCCTTCCTTGGTCTCATCCAGGGCATTAACCTAAAAAGTCTCCATCACTGAGGTAATTGAAGCTAAATTGCCTACAGTAATGGCTCTTGTTGGAGCTGAAGGTGCCTTTTCTGTCCACTGATAGCTTAATGTGGTCTGACCTCTGACTCCCATTTTTTTTTTCTTTTTTAATGCACCACTCTAGCTTTTGGGAGAGAGGAGAGGTTGGGTCCATGTCTTCAGCAATTATCTGCTGTCGGTCTTCGCGGGCACACCCCCCTGGTATTGTAAGGAATGTGAGAAGGTTGGCCGTGGGCCCAGACAGGGCAAACATTCTGCCTCTCGGAGCTCAGACAGTCTCCAGAGCTGATGAGAGTAAGAGGAGGGTGTGTAGGAGGGTGTCACGTCCATCATAGCCCCGAACCATTAAAGCTCGGTGTGGACTACATGCACGCTGTGCCCTGCCACACAGCACAGTCAGCTGGTTTAAAACCCAACACTGTCTGTCGTTGTGAAGCAAAAGGCAGGCGGGCCAGAAACAGCTTCCACACATGTGAATGCGCAATGGTAAACCCAGTAGACATCAAAGGCAAACAGAACAACTTGCATCAGTATGAATTATAACTCAAATAAACTGGATTACAGTCATACAGCTTTTGACGTAGATGGCTGTGCAGACCAAAGCAAATTAGTGGTAAGAGCTTAAAAAAGCAAAAGATTTAACTTTCTGCCAAGATTACAACTGGGTTACATCACGTTAGGTTATAAACGCACGGTTGTCTGCGGTGAACAAAGCAGCAAATATCTCAAACCCAAAACCTCACCAAAAGGCAGAATTTCTGTTTATTTTGCAAGCTAATATCTCTTTTGAACAATGATTCTTTCTTAACGTTTATGTCAGTTTAATTTATAAAACGCTTTTATTTTGTTTCAGGGCAAATCAAATATATTTCTGAGCTGATAAAATTCTGCCTTGGCTAAGGCAGATGACAAGAGGTCCTCAGTACAATGAAACACTCATGTCTCCAACATAGCTCTAGTGTTACGAGCACAGAAAAGTGAGAAAGATAAGAAAATTGTCCAACCATTTCAAAGGGAGTAAAAATACAATTTATCACTCTCTTCCTTGCTCTCTCTGATTTTCAAATTGAGCATCATTGGTTTTCTCACAGTCGAGATAACATTCTTCTTCTTTTTTTTACTTTTCTTTTTTTTTGTTTCGGCTGACTTTTTTTCTGTGTTTGGCTTCAATCTCTTTGCCGTCTTCCCTCTGTAAACGTGATGTTTTGATTTGCAAATGTGGAAAAGTTGAAGTTGAACCAAAGGAAGATTGTCGTGCAGTCCTCCAAGAGTCCTGGCGTGCTGTGTAGCGTAGGCTGACAGAGACAGTGACTCTGAAAGCAACATCTGTGTGGACAATCCTCACTGGGACAGTCCTCAATAGCTGCATACAGGGACGACAAAGGAATTCTCTCTCTCTGCCCCGCAATCACTTTTATCAAGTTTCAAGTTTATTTCATTTTATCTGTGGGATTAATAAAGATCAGATGGGCAAGGGTTCAGACTTGAAGAGAGACAGCACTCGAGAGGGGGTGTGGGGGGGGTGTGGGGGGGGGTTGGGGCTTGAAGATGGACTAAGCTCAGAAAGAGATAACGCTCTCCAATTGAGCCAAATGTCCATGTTTATTTCTCCTCATATCAGATTTTCCTTGTGCTATAAGTGCCCTCCCCCCCACCACCAAAAGATGTGCCAGAGTGAAACCATAGAGTTTGGAATAAGGGAAACTTTTAAAATACAAACTGTATCAGGCAGAGGCAACACTTAATTGTTAGTCTGTAGTACGTATATGGTAAATACCTAAAGCAGGCTGTGAGGCTGATTAAGAGATTTAGTAAAACCCAAGGACAAAACTCCAAGGGTTCCCCCCAAATATCAGAACTCTTTTCGGTCAACCATCAAGTAATCACAAGTAAATTTGCTGATTGAGTAACACGGTAGATATCAGAGCCCTCGCAAATAAATACAACTTTATTATTTGAAGAGCCGAGGAGAGGGATCGCAGTAACATACGGTTCATACAAGGGTCATCGTCGTCGATCTAAGTCAACGTGCCAATTTAGTAACATTGTCCCCACCAAAAATGTATTACATATATTCATTCCTATATGATAAATGCAACTTTCTTCCATAGTTTTAAAGAAAGAGGGGTCAAACGTCCGTGTCACAGAAAGCTGAAACTTCCTGATTAGTCGTCATGGTATCGGTGTGCGAGATTGATATCAACTGTACTGTCACGCCACCACATTTATAAAACGGTAACACCAGGAAGAAAAATTAGAGCCATTAAAGAAATTAATATACCTTGGGGCATGAGTAAAGCAAAACATAATGCAGGAAATTCTCAATTTATTTCCCGTACTCTCACATTCTGGTAAAGCCTTGAGCAAAATGTCGGGAGACGAGCGGATGCGGCGAAACGCCCAGGACGCACCTAACAAAATACGATATATATATTTTTTTTATTGCAATTAAATCTAAATAAATTCTAAGTGGACTGTTCACCAGTGGGTGATCGGTTAAATCTAGCGCAGGAAATTTAACCATATGAATGTGTGACACCGCTTGGGGAGGGAATCCAGAGAGACCATGAGAGTGTGTCTAAAATCGAGATGGAAATGAAGCGGTTTCTTCCCCTTGGCTTACGTAGCAGCGTGGTGTCGGGTTCTGGAGCCTTTTCTGTCCTCTATCAACTGTCCCGCGCCCTAACGACCCTGCTGAAATACGATTTCTGGAAAAAGCATTTCAAACGGAGTGACCTGCCATACAGAGTCTTGACAAAACCTTACCATTTACTGCCAACTCCTTCCTGAAATCAAGAATACATATGAGGCTGGTGTCATTTTTCACAGTCATCTCAAAGCTGATGTGACACTGGTATAATGTATTTTCTTAGGTAGTCCCCTGACGGGCTAAGTATGGTGCTCTGTTTACTTTTCATCTGTGACGGGTTTTTTGGTGTAGTTCTGCTGAAAGTGCCACCATTTCGGTACCTTTTCGAAAGTTCATTTGGGACAGGAAGGAAGAGCTTTTTCAGCTCGCTGAATGTCTTCTTAGCTTTGCGTTGCTAGAAGATTGTTGGTTTTGGCCCACACCATGGGCAAAAACAAACTTTTGATACAAAGGAAGTCACCCAAAAATAGCTTGGCTGTTCCTTACCCTTCTTAGACATGCTGTGTGGTCATGTGATCCCACAGCGGACAGAACAGGGATCTCCTCTTTTGAGGAGAGGAGCAGAAGCTAAAGGGTTGTAGACATTGAAGACAAGGATTAACCTTGCTCCTTAATGCTAGCTGCCAATGCTGGGGTTCGAAAACCAAACTTGAATTTCACAGGGCTGGCCTTTGAACCATCCTTTTAAATCACAGCCCTGTTTTTGCTAGAATCACCATCTTTGGAAACGTGAGCTTTGAGTGGTTTTCTCCAAACACGGGGGAGTGTGAGGGTCTATCCCTTCAGATTGTTGAGGACTCCCACATGGCAAAGGACCGGTCTCTGCCCAAAATGGACTTCGGGATAGGCTTTAGTTACTCTGAAAAATTCTTGGGGGTTGACACAAACCTAAATGAAGGCCTTTCTATGCTGGATGTGCTCAGTCTTAACAGCTAGCGTGATTAGATAAATAACTATTTTAAGAAACAGTCAAATGTGCACACGCTTTCCAATTTGTTATGTTTTAAAACAATCAAAGCCATCCGCACTCACAACACAAGTCCTTTTAAAACTCTTGAGGGTCACACTGCGAGGTTTTAATGGTGAAAAACGGAGGAGGGTAGTCTACATAAGTGGCCCATTTCCTGTGCTAAATGATAAAAGATCACAGTCAAATATTAGGGCAGTCTCTGCACCATGCCTGCTGTTACGACTAATCCCTGGACAAACAGAAGCCACCTTTGACTGGACAAGAATGTTATCAGTGTCTGCTCTTACACCCCCCACCTCCCCACCCCTTCCAACGCCCCCCCCCCCCCCCCCTCAACCCTGACCCCCACCCTGATCCTCTTCCAGTCAGCAGAGCTGAATTCCAGAATGCGAGAGCCGTAACGGCGCTTACTCGTGTCTGATGACTCGACCCCACACAGGCCCTCTGCACAGTCCAGCGAGAGACTGGACCCCATCAACTGTCTTTCATCGGACTCTGGCTCAGAGTCGTATTGGACTTTCCAAGGCCCTCCACCATCAGTCAAAGGCTTTACATGATTAAGACAGATAGGCCGGTGGGGACACTTAATCTTCTTTGTGATGAAATATGTTAACTGCATCCTCATGTTCTGTGAGCACAATTACGTTGAATTAGCACTGCGCAGTTTGACTTGGGAGATTTTTCTCTCTAATTGGTAACTGAAGTTCTTCTATTTTCTCTGTCTAAATATGAGGATTATCACATCTGAGTTCAATTTAGCTTTTCTCAGTGAACTATTATTTTTGTTGTTGTTGATGTTTTACAATCAAATTAGATATTTTTTTTTTTTTAGTATCCAAACTAAACTGCTTTCTTTAAAGTGGACTCTCATGAAATTGTGGAGAGGTACAAAAAGCAGCAATTTGTAAGAAAAGAGGCATTAAGGTCTCAGTAGATCTGCCAGAAACTCTTGCACCCTGCATTTTTGCATTTGAAGAGAATTTCCCCTTCAGTATCTCATTAGTCTAGCACTCAGCCTGCAAACACTGCCAAGCTGTTTGTTTAGCACTGACAGACAGATCAAGCCTACTGAATAGAGCTCTTTTTTTTTTTTTTTTAAACAGAGTCTTAAAATAAAGCACAGGCTTTCATAACTAAAGAATGCCGTCTGTCAATCTGGATTTTTATTATTACATAAAGTCAAGCGTCACTGTTAACACTGCATTTCATTAACGAGCAGAAGAATTTACAGTTTCATGCATGTCACATTCTTGACAGATTGTTCTATTCTAAGGAATGTCTTTTCTGTTCGTCCCATGAAAATTCAATCATCAGCTCAAATCTTTCTCTTCTCCTCTCTACTCCTCTCTCACTATTTACACATATACTTTTAAGAAAATGATAGACACCATCCAAAGTTTCAGTAAAACCACAGAGAGGTGGTATGCTGTGTTTTATCTTTAAATATTGTAGTTATTGGCATATGCCCCGCCCCTTCCCCTTAAACAGTTCACAATCCCTGAGCTGTTTAAGGGCAACTGGGGAAGGTATGCCAAACGGGCTGTCGGAGAAATGCGCTAACGGGTATTGACAATGTTAAGGTCAATTAATCACAGAATCCAGGACTAATCCATCATTCAATACACGCAACTGACTGTTCACTTTTGACCAGCCTATTATAAAAATAAATCCATGCAGTTAAGTCGTTAATCATAGAGTAGCTATCGTGGTTTTATTTTGTAAATCATATTATCAGTCATAGTACACAAGAGCGAATTTCAGAGGGCATAGTTTGTTTATATAACCTAAGTATTCATTTCAGCAATGCTTTTCCCCTCGGAAGTTAGTCTCCAAGTTAAGAAAAGAAGTTCTCCTGTCAAATAATATTTTGCTTGTATAAATATTTGTCATATCATATTCAAAGTTGCTTTCATAAAATTGGTTTGGCCTGTGTTTTGTCTAAGCTTTTTCATGTACTTGTTTAATTAAGTCAGTTCTACAGTGGGAAAATGCGTCATTAATTATGAAAGCCAAGGTATGTCAGGAAAAATTGTGTGTGCCGTTTTTCACAAACAACTACAGATTTATATGTAACATGCATATGCAACTGTGTGGTTTTATGTAAAAAAAAAAAAAAAAAAAAAAAAAAAGTATCATTTCGGTTATGTAATATGTCAGGTTACTTTTATTTCATTTGGAGTGTTTGCTAACTTTCTCCAGAGAGTGACTACATCATAACTGAGCAAAACTGCTGTCACATTTTCGAAGATTTCCGACTCTGATAACATTTCAGCCACACAACATGTATGCGCCAAATTACAAATGTTACCCATTCAAATAGAGTTCACGGGCATATTTGACATATTGTGCCCATTTAAAAACAACAAGTCCTATCACGCTCTGATTTCCAATGCAAGAATCGTAGCTCATATCTAACTTAAGTTCTGTGTCAGGTACTAACACTGTCTCTGAGGAGAGAGTGAACGGTCACACACCGTGGCAAGATAACCTAGCCACTGCGGTCTTCCTCAGTGCATTCTCCTGGGGGTCCATCTGACTTCCTGTCATTGAAGAGACAACACACTAGAGCTGTCTCACGGACTGACAAACGACTTTTACTATGTGTGGAGTCCAACCAGACATCTGTGAAATCAGCTTCAGGCACCACACAGACTAGACAAGTCCTACCAGACAGGATACTGAGATGAGGCTAAGCTCCTTTTAGATTGTACTGAAGAATATTTAGAGATAAATTAATATTCGTACTATAACAGGTTGTATATTTACAGCAATAATGGCTTAGAGGATATCTGATGAATTGAAAAATGTGCAAGGAACACATTAAAATGGGAAGAGGTTGCACTTATGATTGGAGGTACAATTTGTTATATTTGTTTGAAAAGTAAATGTACTGTGTAGTTTAGCTATTGGCACCGGCAATATTTTTAACACAGCTTCAGAGAAGTCCAGGACGTTAATGGAATATTTCCAGTGACAATTAAACGACTCTTCCAACGCTGTCAGAATCAAAATCAACAAAAACTCTGGAATTCCACTCTCACATAAACAACTTTTAGATGGAACCGCAAACACACAAAAGCACTTAGCAACAACATTAATGTTTATACTTTGTGAAACACATCCGCTTCCTATTGCACAAACATGAATCTAATGCAATCTTGCAAAAGCTGAATATATCAAAAGGATTCTTTTTCCAGTACGTGGAACTGGATTACACCACCCGTACTCTTAACGCTGTTAACGATGGAAGCAAAACTGTTCAGCGACCAGCTTCTGATGCGTCAATCCTCATAGAATATTTTAAGAAACTAAAACAAAATGATGCACAGATGAGCACCTGGATGTATCTACCATGAAGTTGTAGCTCTTACCCTCTGCAGCCACTGTGTATAATTCTCCATAACGTGCTCCAGCTGTTGGATCTTCTGACTGGAAAGATCTTGCTCAGGTGGAGGGGCGTCTCTTTGGAGCGCGTTGGCATTGTACTGGGTGCCAGCTTTGGTCTCCCGGCAAGATGCGGCGCCGTTCCCTTCCCCTTCTGGGAGAATGAAGGTGTAAGTACATTGACCGTGCTGAATCCGGTGATATTTCCGACTGCTCCCGCTACCGCCGCTGCCGCCACCGCCACCTCCACCACTAGCTTTGGCATTGGAGGTGCCGATTCCGCTCTCTGCTCCTCTTCTCTGGTCGCTGCCTCCACCGCAACTGGCAAGCAGCAGGAGAGCTTCCAAAGACAGCAAACAGCAGATGACCCTGTGCCAAGGCATTGTAAAAGTTAAAGGATTAAAGGGACAAAGTCTCACAGAAGGTTTCTGCTCCCTTATTGGTCGGTCTCTGCGGATGTCCTTGGACAGGTGGATTCGGAACGCGGCGGAGATCTCACGTTGACCTAACGGCCGTGTCCAGATCGGACCGTCTTGAGGTAACAGATCTGGATGGCATTTCTGGTCTGGTGGCAAACAAACATACACTCAGTTGTTTGATGGACTGTCTTGTTGTTGCGAGCAGGTCTTATCAGAGGAGGTAGCAGTCTCTTGAGAAGCTTCAGACACTTGCTGCCAGATGTCAGTGTGTGTATGTGTGTGTGTGTGTGTGTGTGTGTGTGTGAATACACAGCTGTGCAGTAGGTTATGTAGACACCAAGACAGAGTCCATGCAGATGTAGTGTAGTCCTGCAGTAAGAGTGGAAGTTTGTGGATAGTGTCCTCAGGCCTTCCCTGCTCTCTTTCTCTCTGTCTATATCTCTCTCTCTCTCTCTGTCTATCTCTACCTCCTTGCTTCCTCTATGCTCTGTGTGTGACCGAGCAACTGAGTGAGACTCTTTGCTCTAGGCTTCTAGCATGCTCTGAGCCTGCCCCTCACAGTGACTGGAGAGGAATTTGTGTGTGTGTGTGTGTGTGTGTGTGTGTGTGTGTATGTGTGTGTGTGTGTGTGTGTGTGTGTGCGTGCGTGCATGCATGTGTGTGAAAGGGAGAGCGAGGCAAAGCGGGACCCCAGCACAGAGGATGTTCTCAGACTGTGAGGATCGTTTTACAGGCTCTCTGACCCCTGCCTTGTGTGGCAGTACTGCCTCCTGTATGTTCAGTCTACTGAGGCTTCCCCATGCACTGCACACACACACACACACACACACACACACACACATTAAGCACAGTAAGTCTCAAAAAAGAATTGAACATCTTAAAAACTACTGACAAGGAAATGATTCTTATACTCTAACCATATGCCGGGTGCGATCTGTCTGGAAACATTTGAATAAGACTTTATTCACAAAAAAAAAAGGAGATTCTAAACAATGACAAAATAATAGACAGTTTAAATGGAATGTGACATTGAGCAACCAAGTTGCATTGAAACAGGACTCTGAGAAAACTTTCATTTTTGTTTTAGGTCTATTTTGGGGTATGTTGGACGCTGAGAAGCTGAATCAGAGGAGAAGCCAGCTGCCAGGACGCTGTGGTGAAAGGCTGGCGGTCAGGGGTCAAGTCCCAATTAAAGTCGCCCTCTCCTCTCACACACAACGTTCTCTGCTAGGTCCAGATAGAGCCTGGGCTCATCTCTGAGGCTTCTCTAATACAGACTCTGATGGGGATTCCACACAACTGGTGGGTGTGTGTGTGTGTGTGTGTGTGTGTGTGTGAGAGTGTGTGTGAGTGTGTGTGTGTGTGTGAGGAAAACTCAAGATACTAAATCTCTTAACAAAAAAAAAAATGTAACCACTATTCAGGAATCTGGGCACATACGGTGCCCTGGCATCTAAAACGCAGAATTCTGTTACAACGGCTCATCTACAGTCAAAACAGAACAAATAAAGCGGAGTAGAAAGTGCAAACTTACAATCTGTAGAGCAGTTTCACAGTTTAACATTCATATTAACATTACCAGCGAGAATACACACTATATTTACCTGCTCTGAGTTCTCTACAAGATAATTCAAGACTTTTTGATTATTTTCAGCGCTTTTCACAGTCTCGGAATAAGCTTTTCTGCATATTTTTATCACGCAGAGGAAACTGCTATGTTTGGTATAATTTTAGTTTGAATATTTTTTTCTTTCTGTTTTATAAAACAGCAGCTGGTTATTTACAAGAGGACCAAACTGTCCATATTTGCAAAATCTTAATTATAACTGTGTACACTCCGATCAGGACTCCTCGCCAGAAGGTAAAAAGACAAACATTTATTCCTGAAAGTTCCGTGTTTAACTGTAGATGTTTATTCACAGAAATGTCGTACATTAGCTGGATTTTTTTTTATAATCTTTTGAAAGAATCTGATGTTTATTAGACGGTGTTGTACAAGTAAAGTCCCTAGATTATAAGTACAGATTTGTAATGAACATGCAAATAAAAACTACGATAATAATGGTGTTACAACTATGTAATAACATGAATCAATGGAATACAATACAACCTTTAAATCAGATTTTATGAAAGATCTTGGAGGAAAATCTTTAATATAAAATAATTCCATTCGACATGGCTCTACCTCCCAGTATGAACTTAAATAGCCCATGCAAAACCCCATTAGGATTTGCCTCCTAACTTTCTTTTCCAGTTGCATTAACTACAGGAATTTGATTTAATTACATGCTTGTTTTGATACAGTTAAGACCTAAAGCACTGAATAAAGCATTTGCTCTCAGTCTATTTGTTTGTCATGGCAATGTTGAACAGATGCCAGCACAGTGCTCAAGCATCTACATGGCTAATTTGCAAACGCTAATACATCATTCCGCTAAACTACTCTTGCATCAATGGTTTAGTTCACCGTTCATGGTATAGTCAAGGATCCTTGCTGTCCCACAGTCTAGTTCATTAAATCCCACTTACACTGCACAGTTTCTACAATAGCTTTATTCACACTTGTCACTCCGCAAATACTTAGGATCTTTCTTTCCTAGCGCACCAAGCCCGGAGAGCTAAACATCCCGATTTGTTTGAGGAATTTGAAGAGTTGAAGTAAGCATGGAATCAGGAAGGGGACTTAACGGTTTTTACACAGCCACATTTGTCAAAGCATCCTTTGACAGTACACAAAAGTGACCGAGACGCTTCAAGAGTGTTTAACTAGACACGTAATGCTTAGGGTGGGGGGGTGGAAAAAAAGGGGGGGGTTGGAGAAAGGAAAGCAGAGGGAGAGAAGGAAAGGAAGCAAGAGGCTCGTTACAGGCTGGGCACATACCATTGATAGCATGCCTGAGGAAAAAAAGAAATTGCAAAAGAGAGAGAAATGGAGAGAAAAGTGTTTAGTCTGCTTCTTTGTACCTCTGGAGTCATTCCTGCCTGGGCAGATGAACTGATTAATTCTTTAAATATTTAAAAAGTCACAGTGTGGGTGATGTAATTGAAAGGGTGATGTCACCCAACCAAGGTGGGTGGTGGGGGGTGGAGAACAGCAAGAGTGACACCACTTCAAGTCATTACCCTCATACTTCTGCCATAGCTGATTACCCCAACCATGTCATCTCCAGTCTGTTGGCGATACGGTCGAACCTGACAAGAATACCCCGACAAGAGTCTGGCTGCTATCAAAACAAGCGTCTCTTTCCTTCTGTTGAAGGCAAAGTTCAGGTTGAGTTCACAGAAAAGGTAAAAGAGGAACTCTGTGTCAAATACTGTCTTTTCAGCCTCTTTGCTTTTAATCTTGATTTAGAGTTCACTTCCTGTCTCAGCTCCATCTGCAGCACCCTTATGTGACCCTGACAGACAGAGGAATTTACCAGAAGAAATCAGATGACAAAAGAAAACTTACCTTTGATGGGATGCAATCACCATGGTGACCACCAATAGGACTTGGCCCCATTCTTTCTGAATTTTGACAAGGCAACATCATAGCTCTGAAGGATGGGGCCTCAAGAAGTGTAATCAGTTTTCAAACACATTATTAGAACTTTCCTACAAAGTTCAAGCTTTTTTTCCACCCTAAAACAGAAACAAAAATTAAAGTTGGTAAAAAAAAAATATGCAGCACATTTTATTTTAGAGGGTCCCATAGTAAATCAAACCTCATGTCTCCCAGAATCTGTAAACTGTATCATTTGTTACATAAGAGCATAACTCACTGAAATATTTATTGGAAAGTTAAACACTTCAGATATTATTCCTTTGTAGTTACACAAAAGAACTTTTTAAATTCAACAAAATTGTCTTAGAGAATATTCTAGAAAGGTTGCAATTACTTAGGCTTTTTGAAATGGCATATTAAAACGTTTAATGAGGACACATTTTGACATGCATCTATTGCATGTGACGACACAATTTGTTATTCAGCTGTTTAAATGGTATATAAAATGAACTTGCTTTTAAGACTGGAGTAAATTGACAACTGTATCAGTCACTGGACTGCTCATAAATCACTTTTATCAGGTTTGTCATGCGGTAATACAGATTGTGAAACATTACCTTCGTTTTTAATTTGTAATCAGTAGGTTCACTGACATTTGCACAAGTTAATATGTAAACAAAGAATCTGATACTCTCTGTCAATTCACTAGGCAATTAAAGTTGGTTTATATGTGAAATATGACATCAGAAATATCTGTGGTTTTATGTGTTGTTCTGTTCTCTTTGACCACAAAACAAAGATCTCCACAAATGTAGAGCGTGTCAGCCAACCAGTTTCCAAGTGTCTCAAATTCAGTCATTAAGTAAATGTGATTCTACAAGTAGTTCTCAAACTGTTGGTGCAGCCAGGTTTCCAAATGTGTAGGCATATCACTAATGTCCATGGAAGAGGAAATTTTCATATCAAGATCCAGACTTATGTACCATAGCATTGGTATGGGTAATTACATGCACTCTGCAGTTTCATGCAGTACAACATTCTACCTCTGTGGAACTATTCAAAGCCCCCCCCCCCCTTCTGCGTGTGGAGTGTGGTCTTTGCCAGTTATCTTCCAAACAATGACTGAGCACAAGAAAAAAAAGCCTTGGTCATTTGAAACTTACCTCTTAGAGTTACAGGTGGACTTACCTGAAAAACGTCTATAGTAACAAAACCCCTTGCAGTGGCTATATGCCAGGATCTGTCTGCGACCGGAGCACCCATGCTTTAGGTCTGGCTTCAAACTGGCACAATGAGGGCCACAGTGGAGGAACCCCTCGACCACACACACACACACACCTGTGACAGTCTCACTCTAACAGATTTACTTTTCAATATCGTGATATTAATGCCATCCCATTTATGCCCAACAACAATCACTGGAGCACAGCTTGAGAGGAACAAGCCCATTTTTTTGTATTTTCTCTAATGTAACATGATTGTCCTCTAGTGGTCTCTCTTGCTTTTTTGGCTGAAGACAAATTGTGTTTATTCACTCAACTAGTACCATCATTCTCCACAATGAGAAACCATTAGATAGTGAGCCAAATGACAGAAAAAAAAAAACTAGAGCCACAGTCTATTCAGATTCACTAAAACAAAGCCGCAATCTGAGCTACCAGATGATGAAACCAGATGACCACAGTCCAAGTGGTGCTAATGACTTAAGGCCCACTTAGTCAAAGCTTTGGCATTTTTACAGCACCCCTAAAAGCAGCAGTCGCTTTGTTGCTTTGAAAGCATTCATTTCGCCAGATTTCCCTGATTACACACCCATCATTTGCTCATCAGTGCCCTGAGATCAGGGTAAACGATACTGAGCGAGAGACTTCGGAGCCCAGCGGCGGTTAGCTACGCGCATTATCATCAGCCGCCGTAACCTGATCCACAGCGATGAAAGACAGAACAGCTTTTATAGGCGAAAACCTTGTCGAAGAACCTTGGACCACTGTTCGGACTGTTCACAAGTCAGATTGAATGTTCCTGAAAACTTGGAGGTCACAAGAATTTACTTATGTAATACATAATGGGTGTAGGAAAAGGAGAAAAATACCTCAACTGTCTAATTAGTCTATTTGTTCTGCTAATTTCCTAATGACATGTTTTCTGTCTGATTCTTAAAAAAGTTGAGTATTCCCCCATCAGTGAAGACTTGTGTTCTTTAGCTTCATGTCCGTGGTTCTCATCACCTAAAACTGGCAAAGGCCATGACATTGTATGATAAATATTTATTCCAAATACAGGCCAAAGGGTTGAAAACACGTATGAAACAATATACACCAAACAGAGGGCGACCAATAAAATCCAATTTGTGGTTGATCAGTAAACCATAGGATTTGGCCATGTGCATTATCTCTTCTTTTCAGACATTGCCCATGCTGTGTAGAAAACTATTCTGATACACTACTTCTGAACAATGACATGGAACCACTAAAACAGGTAGTGCTTTCCCGTAAGCTAATGTCAGCGTGAACTGGTTTTGGCATGACCATCTCTCTAGCTACGGTACCTTTGCGTGGCTGTGTAATTGAATCACCCTGTTTAGAAGCGTTGGGATGATATGCTATTTTCTCTCAGGTCTTTGGGGGTGGAATGATGTATCGGGATAGGTTAATGCTGAAGTTCTCTCAGGATTCCCTCTCCTCCCTTTGGCTCCTGACAAGAGTAACCAAAGCTGAATATCTGACAAAACCCATGCAACAAAACCATTTCTGTATTTCCTCTTGAACGGACTTTTTTTTTTTACTCTGTCTGTTCTAAAATAGTATAAGGTACCATGAGCCTCATGCCAGAACCGGGGTGAACCAATTCTGCCGCTCAAGTAATCCTTTAATGGTGAAAGCGATTTAACGGAGTCCAAAATATGTTCACAATTCATTTGGGTTGTCAGATGGCGTAAAAAATTGACCTTATCACCTACCCAGAAAATGAAACAAGAAAAAGTGTTTGGTTTGTTGTGGTTAAGATCTATATGTGTTCTGAGGGAAAACTTTCTTTAACTATATTTTAGTGCTCTGATCCAATGCTATGTTCATGTATTTCCTACATGTGCTTACATATACTTACTCCTACACAGCACAAAATTTGATGGCATGTTATAAATCATGAAACCTAGTGCAAAACCTGAAATATGCCTTTCATGCTTCTTCAAATATTTAGAAAAGTGCTAAGATGTTCTGATGTAATAATCAGCTCAAAATCAAAAGAAAAAACAAACACTGGGAAAAAAACAAGATAGAAATCACAGAACAAGTATCAAATAAAACACAAACACATGTATAAGTAGGATTTGTAAAGGGGCAAGACTAATGCTTGTTTAAGCCCACGAGCATGAGTAATAACTTTATTATCGTAAATTTATTCACATTTGAAGAAAAAAAAGAAAGAAAGAAAGAAAGAAAGAAAGAAAGAAAGAAACAACCATTGTGCCAATCAACCGTGATCCCATCTGGTGTGCAACATGAAAGTCTGCCTGCCTTTCAAGTGCCCAGACACAAACAGTGAGATGATGAAATATTTGTGAATCCCATATTCAGAAACTGATCAAAACACATGGCTCTCAGCACTCTGCATTACATTACACCGTTTCCATGTGACGCTTAAATGTACAATACACGGTCAACCATGAGACTGGGACAAAGTTGAAGCTAATGCCATGGGAGAGAAGTCAGTGTATAAACAGAGAGGGAATTCCAGAGGCTATCTTTTTCTTTTCTTTTTTTTTTCTTTTTTTTTTTTGTTGTGCTAATGTTTTCTTAAAAAATTACACTGAACATTTTATAGCGCAGTGAGTGAAAAATGATGGTGTTAAAATATTCTAATGCAATTCCACATCTGACTGTCTTGAGTATTTTCTAGCTGAACTTTTGTGAGTGACTGCAGCCGTTTTAGCTCAGCGGTCCACGGTTTTACCTCAGCGCGAGAGATAGGCCATGTGTTTTGGACAAACGTATCGCAGAAAGACAGCAGAGATAGCTCTCATAGTAAACAGAACACAGGGCACCACATCATAATGAACAGGTGTAGCAGGAAATGAAAGGCTTTGCTATCAAGATGCCGTGACTTTGCTGTTCTTGGCAGATTTCCCATAAATGCTGTAAAGAGAAGACTATATGCGAGATGTAAAGCTGTTTTTTTGTGATGGTATGCAATTTATACAGTGTGAGATGCTGCTGACATTATCAAGCTATTTACTGTAAAGCAGAATATATATCATTCCTTGTGTTTGAGGGAAGAATATGTCATCAGCCCAGTGTTCAGTGTACTCCTAATGCACCTACTTGAATGCAAACTTCATAACACCCCCCCCCCCCCCCCCGCCCCCCCAAAAAAACATGACATTGCACCAGTACTTCGCAATCCAGAAAATTCAGGGTGTATGCATTTCAGTGACAACCTTTGGTCATATAGATAACATGCTACATCAGTTAAGGAGAGAATGAACTACCAAAACCAATATTTGCTTGGTTCAGGAAAGTCCATCCAATTGACCAACAACTTCAGGTTAGTACATGTCAAAGCTGTATAGGCTTCAGAGTGATACACTAATGGTATATCATGGTAATAATGTTGTTCATACAGCTGAAGGGGGATGACCTATATTAATCCGTTATTTTCATTCCATTTTTGCTAACAGCACTGTCAGTTAGAGGGCTACTGCTGCTAGGTTAGCTCTGCCAATTTTTGCATCTTTCGTTATTGGTGTTTTCCTTTCTTTTCTTTTTTCTTTCTTTTTTTTTTATTTTTACATCTTGAGGCGTTTGTATGGGGTTAGAGGCTGTTCCAAATGATAGTTGGTCACACAACAAATACATATTAGAACAGTTATACTAAAAAGTTATTACTGCAGCTAATTAACCCGTGTTCAGAATGACACTTCATGCAAACATTGGCATTTACCGCCCATTAAAGTGTGTAGCTATGGCCATGGAACTGGTCTAAACAATTGCATTTGGATTACAGAGGTGTATTTTGTACTATTTGATCTTTTGATCTCTGCTTTGCATAGGTTGGAAAGCAGTCTGTATATGCACACCTCACTGACTTCTCCTTTTCCTTCTTCCGGGCAGACCATTATCTTATTTCCCCAATAGCTCAAACATACAATTTTTTTGTAGTTGAGGTAACATGCTATGTGGGGACTACAGAAGAGCACGCTGGATGTAACACTATGTTTTTACGTTTTTGTTTTTTTTATGGCGATAACATCTAAATATTATCCTGTGCATTTAATGTTGCCAACATCCTAATTCAAAGGAAGCGGTCCAACAACGACCTCACTTGATCTGGTCAACGGAAATGTTTTTCGGGATCAGTGCAGCCTTCGCTATTTGTTTTGACGTACCCTCCGCATCGCAGGTTCTATTGTGCATTCTTTCCCTATCTCATAGTCCTTTGATTGCTTTCCTTTTGTTTTCACCCTTGCTCTTCTCATGATAGTTATTTCAAATGCGAAGAAATTTCAAGCAAACAAAGGTCTTTTCGGTTTTCCTCTTACAGTGTTTTCATGTTTTTTTGCCAGTAAAGTCTTTAACACTGACCTCTCCCTGGGGGACAAGAGGTCAGTAATTGTTGCTCTTTCCGTCTTAGATGCTGTGGTCACTTGATCGCACCAGTACGGTGATTAAAACCAATGTGATTGCTCTATGCAAGGACTTTGATTGGATATGTTTAACAGAGTAGGCTCCAATCAATGCCAAGCCAGTCTCTGAAGCCAATGCAATCTATTCACGCTATGCCTCTTCTGAGGGACTTGTTGAATCGGTTGTACATGTGGATTATTTTTCACAATAACTGTAAAAAAAAAAAAAGTAAGGTTGTTGTTGGGGGTCGATTTATACCTCTCAATTTTTTTGTTTTGTTTTAAAATTTCAAAGTTGTCATATCCTTTGGACGGAGTGGCCACCCATTGAAAGCGCCGTTCAGAATCCGACATACCGGCGGTCTTGAAGACAGCTGAGTCCAAGCCAAGCCAAAATGATTCAAATTCAATACAGCCAGGCGCCGTTTATCACATGGACATATTTGTATGATAGAGCTCCCATGAAAAGAGCCCACGTTTGAAAGAAACTCATCACCTTCCGCGGAAAACTCACAGTTACCAAGCCAAGAGAATTCCCTTTGTTTCTGGTCAAAGGTCAAAGTCCTACGAAATGAGCTTGGTGTGGCGTGTCAGCCTAAGACTAAATAATGTAACACGGACAATGCGTTGAAAGCAGCTTCGTCCCCATGAGCTCAGGAAAACTTTCTTATTACTGCAGACATTTATGGGCCTTCACTAACACGGCGTAGGAGAGAGGGATTGGGAAACTAAGCCCAAGAGTATTTTAAGCACTGAGAGAAGGTAGAAACCGCTCTTTTGTACTTTATGTCAATGGAGTCATTTTGAGAAGGGTAATTGCGTCAGTTTTGGCGATGTGTCTTTAACCACTCTAACACAACGAGGTCGGACAAGAGTGACCCTTTTGTGTGAGCTCTTTAAACACCTAAGAGAATTAAGACCGCTAGAACGCAACATTGCTACGCTCAGTAACGTGACAAATCGATGCGGCTTGCCTCGAAAAACATAGCGTTCGCTTTGTTGATTCTACGGGGCTATATATCAACTGACACCTGTCACAAATACTACGTCTGGTAAAAATCAGGTCAAGCCATCATCTTTTTCATTGTGAGGAAATGCGAGGCAAGTGAAAATATGACGCTAGCTTCTTTTAGTTCACATTTTTTATATTTTACGGGAATGCATCCAATTGTTTTGTTTTTTTGTTGGGTTTTTTTGTTTTGTTTTGTTTTTCCGCAGTGAGACTGCCAAGTTCATTTACTAAATAATATCAGTTCTCACAAATATGTACTATAGTCATGGTTGATTTTAGTTTGAAACTTAAGACCAGGTCTGATATCACATCAAATGTCACAACAAATAAAAACAGAAATTTTCTAATGCTCTCTGTCATTGCTGTAGAATTCAAGGGGTCAGTCCTGTATTTTTTCAATGGAGTCATGCCCCCAGGCCACAAACGTGTGTGTTTATTTGAGCGGAGGTGTCACACCGCAGTCTCTCTGCATGTCACACGCCAAAGTCACTTTTAAGTACGTAAAAATAAATGAGAGCTAATTTGGCGAAAACAAAAACGAAAGTGCCAACACATGGTGTGTGACCCTCCCCACCCCCTCACATAACCTTTGGCTTGGCCATTTTACCTGTCTTGCTGACTGTGTTTGTTGATCTTTCTTTTCTAACAGTTTACAGAACAGGGGAGGCTGCTTAGGGTGGGTATTTCCGAGTTTTCACAGATGGACCAGTCCTGCTAACTCTTTTTTTTTTTACAGTCCTCCCAAAGGCCAGTCACCACAGTAACGAATGCATTTATTTATACAGTGATAAAGTCAAATCATTGTTTTTACACTGCACATCTGTTAACACATCTTGTGGTGTAGTTTGTTGTAACTAATGTGTTAACTTGTTATATCAATTTGTTTACTGCCTATCCAACAGTTCTGCAGAATCCTGTTCCACATTAGTAATGAGCAAAGAATTATAGTGTCGAAAGATGAGGTGATCATTAAGTAACTTACAATAACTGTTATTTAGCCAAGCATAATTTCCTGGGGGAATAGCGCCATAATGACAGCTTGTTGTCTACATATTTGTTTAGGTGGCCTATATCCAAACTTCATTATGTACTTGTGTTTTTCTTAAATTACATGCAGCCAGTGATACTTTATGTAAAAAAAAAAGAGAGAAAAAAAACAGAAAAAGGAAATAAAAGAAAATCTTTCCTGATGAATTCCCAAGTCTCTTGTCTTTGTTGCAATTCATATTTATTTAAGATTTGGGTGAGAGCCATGCTTTTTGATTTCAAATACTGTGAGGATGACAGTTTCTTAAGTGGAGCCAGAAAAAAGAGAGAGAGAGAGAGAAAGGTTCTGGAGGTGAGATGTTTTGTGTTATTCTTCGGTCGTCCTCCTGCCAAACCTCAAGTTAAGGGCAGGGGCAAAGCGGAAAAAAAATACACACACACACATGCACACACATGCAAACACACACACACACACACACCAATAACTGAATTATGATAAATCCAATGAGCAGTTAGGTTTTCACAGTGTCAGCCAAAAATGAAGTGTTTGGCTATTCCAAACTTGTAAATTTATGCCATTAGTCTCCCCAGTGTATTGAAATTGTGTTATGACACTCATAAAGCACATTTCCAGACTGTAGCACTTCGCATTAGCATTCGTCAATGCATTCCACAATTTGACTCCCACTTAATAGTCCGTGACAAGCTCTTTTCATCAAAGCACATTGCAGCAGAAGGAAACCGTGGCCCAACATTTAACTTATAAGTGCAACGTTTCAGATCGATTCAAAAGAAATAGACTCTTGAGTGAAAATTACTGGCGAACCCATGTGTGTGGTTAGGAAAGGAGGTGAGTTTAGATGAATGTTTTTTAGGGTCATAGGTAAGACTATTCAAAATAAAATGATCGTTAAAAAAACAAGGTTAAAAGGCAAGGGCTACCGAGTCTTTCTGTTTATCACTCCCAGGCTGGCGTTGGGGTTTTTAAAACCCGGGGTTGTTTTTGATGTGAAGGAAACGCTCGTCATGTCCTGGAATCTGAAAAATGCATGAAAGTCGCACTCTCTCTTTCCCATTAGCCGGTGTCCACACTCATGGTAGCATGGGGGGGGGGGGGTCACTGGTAAACAGAGTAGAAGTAATGCTGATGCATATTTGGGGTGCTCCGACCAAATAAACGCTGTTTGTCTTCTCAGGGTGAAATTTATTTGCTCACACTGTCGCTGGACAGAGATGGAGATCTGTTCTTTATGGGGTTTTGTTAAATGAAGGCAAAAACACACCATCAGTTTGAGGCTCTGGGCAGAAGAGAGAAGGCATGACTAACTATGTCAATACCTTTGAACTTACTTATCATAACTCTTTCTAACGAGTTGCCAGTGCCAGCAACTCCCTCGGCTTAGACCTCATTTCAGGACATTCTGCTTCAAACTGACTTAACTTTACCAAAGCAAAGGCTGTAATCTCCAATGAAAATATCTCCTATTATCATACATCATCTGACATCTGAAATATCATATGAAACTCTCTCTCTCCTTTATCTTCTGTTCTTTTCTGTCTTTTCAAGATTGTCCTTCAGAAGTCAACTGCAAAGCACATTTAATGCCTCTCTGGAAAGCAACCAACTGCTGATTGTAAAACATGTGTCTATTCTTTCTCTCACTCACTCTTTCAGTCACTTGCCATGTTTAGGGAGAGAGCTTCTCCTAAGCACCTTCATATGTGCTTAGGTCACTGCCAAGAATGCTCTCAACACAGGGAACAAGGCCCAGGGTTTCCTGCTTACTCTGTCTCTGCCGCTTTACCGAACGCATCCATACCATAGACCACCGGTTCTCACTTAAGTCTAGACCAACCCAGACCAGCTCTGTTTGGTGAAGGACACACCTGAGCAGTGTTCTCCAGAGGACTGAAGACAGGGACGTTAAAGGAACCCCTACGTTTTGTTGCCGAGGTGAGGGAAACTACAAAAGACGATAGATCATCCCCTCTGGCATGCTTGGAGACGTGCTTTTGATTACTGTAATAAAGTGCTCTTTTGGGAGAGGATTACGACACTTAAAATCCATAAATTCAAGGCTGAACAAACTGTCAGCGATGGCTGTAGCTGGGCTTTAATGACTTTCTCTCTGGACATGCACTTGTGGAGGAATTTCTCACCAGTGAGGAGGACTCCATGGGAAGACCACCATGCGGAGTATGTCAGCTGAGGGCCAGAGATGGTGCACAAATGAAATGGATTTCAAATGGCTACTAACACCCCCCTTTAAAATGGTCCATTTAATAGCCCACTAATGTAGATGACCAAACAATAAAATGTTGAAGTTACTTGTTGTCCTTTCTTTGATTACATTGTTTAAAAGCCAGAAATACCTTAAAACATTTACCAAAACCACTGGTAATGAATGAATAAGCATATTTGCGGAAACTGCGTAGCTAAAGACTGGTACAGAGTAAATACCATGCCCAGTCATAGCTGTGTTACTGGTTTACAGACATACGTAAGTGCTGTCATGAACCTGCCTTATTTATTTATTGCAGAGCCAATGACTCCATGGCCCTAAATAGACTGCACACCCAGGCCAGGTCACTGACAATGTAATGTGTGCTATTTTTCAATGGAATGAATTTCATGTGTAATCTAAACTCCCCCCAGTGGCTATTTTAAGAAAGCACTTTTTCCAAAACTAACAACTAACACATTGCTCACTGGTCAACTCACAACAACGTCGATCCCCTGTGTGTGTGTGTGTGTGTGTGTGTGTGAGATTATGTGTGTGTATGAATGTGTATGTATGTGTGTGTGTGTGTGAGTGTATGAATGTGTATGCATTTTGGATTGTGTGTGTGTGTGTGTGTGTGTGTGTGTCTGTGTGACTATGTGTGTATGAATGTGTATGTATGCGTGTATGTGTGAGTGTATGAATGTGTATGTATTTTCGATTGTGCGTGTGTGTGTGTGTGTGTGTGTGTATGTGTATGTGTGAGAGAGTACATGTGCAAATGTGTGTGTGTACGTGTGTGTGTGTGCGTGTGTGTGTGTGTGTATTTGTGTACACACAGCAGTTATATGACTTCATTGATTTATTGTAACACTGTGTTCACATGCTCCCTGCTGGCATTTCCTGAGAGCGTAGGAGGACATTGGTGACTGTGCTGTCCAGTGGTTTAAGTGATAGATTATTCCCATCCACTTCAAACACTGCTGTCTACAAAGACACATCTATTTACAGAACATCAGCATGTCCCATAAAATATTCCTTGGTACTGCTTTTCTAGGGACAGATCTTTGTTTGGGATCTTTGTTTGCCAGTCAGACTGAGAATGAATTTTGTCTCAAAGAACAACAACTTATACACATACCAACTATAAATCAGCTGATATAGACATTTTCACCAGCTGAACAGCAAAAATGTAGATCAGTGGGTCTGTAGTTAAAGCTTGTCTCTGCTCCTGTTCTCTGACCTTGTAGTGGGCAGGGAAAGTTGTAGCAGAAAAGGTCAAGGTCAAACAGTGAGGTTGAGGCACACAGAGAGAGTTGGCACGCATTAGACAGTTAAACATGGAGAGGCAACACACATTAGAAGGTGAAATGCAGAGACACAATAGAAAAGGGAGTATGAAGAGATGACACACATGGGACAGTAGAAAAGGTTGGGCTAGAGAACTACTGACAAATGCATCATTAACTGTGAGTGTGGGGGAATGGGTGAGGACACATGCTCTGTGTGTGTGTGTGTGTGTGTGTGTGTGTGTGTGTACACATGAGTATGTCTTTTCAAAATGTATACTCATCTACATCAAACACAGCAACATATCATTTCACATTGGGATTATACCGTCATCAAACAGATGTCATATTGACATATTAAAGATACATAACAGATATAATGTAATGCATGTTAAAATGCTGACAAGAAGACTTCTGAGAGTTTAGCTTCGCACAGGCTTATTTATTTAAGTATCACAGGTGGTCATCCACTAAATAAAGCAGAAATGCAGTTCACAATTTCTATGCCTAGGCTTACTGGGAAAGTGAGAGGAGTTTGGAGGTCTTGGGAGAGATGTTTAATTGTGGTTGTACTGTGAGGTCACAAGACTCTCTTGAACTCTCACCCATTTGGCACTGGAACCCAAAGTCCGTTCTCAGCTGTGGTCGCAACATCTCAGTGCTAAAAATGATGAGCGATGACAAGTTTGCATGTTCATTAAGTTCTCTGGGTTCAATCAAATCTTTTTATCAGTTTTACAAAAAGTTCAAATAACGTGAGGGATTTTTTTTTTTTACATTATTATTTGAATTTCGATCCTAATATGGTCCGACAGCCTATCGTGACTGAAGAGGAAACCGAGAAAGCTATGCTTACTCTGACTGGAATCGCTCAGTTTCGTTTTGAAACAGCTCCTGTCTTGCTGCCATAGATGATGTGTTCAAGACTGATGATATAACTGTGCTAAGTCGTTCATCGGCCGGGGTTCATCTGTAAAATCAGAAGTTTGTATCAGCTTACAGAGAACGCTTCTCAGCGCTGTGTTCTGCACTGTTCTCCACACTGTTCTCTGTTCTCCATAAAAGCACCGAAATGGACGCTTCACAGCCTGAGGTGCTGCCCCCCACCTCCCCACACCCGCCCCGATAAGACCCATCAGAAATAGACATACTGTAAAAAGGTCAAAGTTCTCTCTTCTTTAAAGCCTCAGTCAAACAGATAAAACACAGCACCACCTCTCGACTCAAAAGGTTAATTCCATTACGGAAAGAATGCCCAATGAATTGAAAGTGTTTCATATCAGATGAAAAGCGTTGGACGTGGTGATTATTTTTTTTTTTTTTTTACCCCTATTGGCGCAGGTACAGTTTTCACACCTTCTATTTTTGTCATTTGACAGCTGTGTACAGTACCACCCAGGACACCTTTTTTTTTTTTTTTCTCTCCCTCTCCGGAGGTGTGGAACGTCTGGATGGAGAGGCGGCTGCCCCTGAGTTAGGCCATTCTCATCTATTGATTCAGCTGCAGGACTTTGTTGCCTCATTTATCATATGGACGTTAACTTCTTTTCTGATTCTGAGTGATTTCTGATCACACCCATGGGAGTCTGAATATTTAATTTTTTTATATTTTTTTTTTATTAGGCGACACTCGTGATTGCGGACATGCCGAACGAAGTGTAATGCCATTTCCAGCTCCGCCGATAATTTCGATAACCAATTTATAGCAATTAATGGGTGACTCTGTGTTACCCAAGTCCTATCCAGGAGTAAAACTGTGCAAATCCAGGAAATGAGAGGTCTTCATTTATCTGTAATAATGCCATATTTCTCACAGCTGTGCTGCATTACAGCTAATTCACTCCTGTGGTCTTCCTGTCCAGCTAAGGGTTTCCTTGACACCGCTGTCGCGGTTGCCCGTGGTAATCCTCTGTTTATCTTGGATGTAGTGAGGACACAATCATCAGTTTGACATTACAAATACGAGCTGGAATTCTGCACGCTAATCCTTACTGATGTGTTTGTGAGTGATTGATGGGCTAGCGGTTCGAACGAGAGAAAGGTTTCTGTCAAAACGACAAAATATGGACTCAATATTAATTGTATAAATTCAGTTTAAACTTGGAAGTTTTTTTACTTATCCACATATCTGAGCCTCTATAGCAGATGGCCATTAGGGAGCTGAGACTGTACTAGACCTGCTGAGGTCCTAAAATGGTTTCCGCCAACTGATCTAGGATCAGGAACAATACCAATAGCTCTTCCTATCCTATCATTTCACTTCTCTTTCATTTCACCTTCATTCTCTTTCAGTTAAAAGCTCATTTAGAAAGATGTGTTTACAAGCAGTCTTTAATTATACATACAGTTGTGAATAGCATTACATTTGATATATTTTATGTTTTTGATTTACACACCTATACTCCACTCATTTGCCTTCAGACCTTGTTGTGATGGTCAAGATCAGAGAAGACTGTCAGTACTGCTGATCCCAGATCTGCTGTAAAGCAAAGAAAGAGAAAAGGTACATGTAGTGATAGCTGTGGAGAAATCTGTCTTTTTTTTTTTTTTTTTTTTACATCTGTCTTATGAATGGAGTCATTGTGTTGCTGAGGTGGAACCTGGAGTCTGTGAAGTATCAGGGAAGCTGTATTCACAACGTTATCAGAAGAATGACAGAAATGGGTTCCAGACACGCGGAAACCTTCAGGAGAAAGGCCCAGCTGATTTGTGAACATGTGCGAATGTTAAGAGGTTCACAAATTAATGGGGATTTTGAGATCTTACAGTTTTTCAGGCTTTTTTTTTTCCTGTTCTAATTTTATTTTAAGGTGTCAGTTGAAGAAACAAAGCTCTGTCTACTCATCTGACAGCCGTTTAAATCAGAACTGGATCAAAATGGATTTTACACGAATTTCTGTTGGGAGAAACGAGATTCCACCGTGGAGACGCCTTGCCTACAATGTTTGACTGATTATGCCTGGTGAAAAATAAGTCTTGTGAGATCTTGCATTTACTCTTTGGTAAATCTTGTTACACACAGCTATGGAGCTGCCAGATAGTGTGAGTATGGGGGGGGGGGGATGTCACCTCTGAATGTTCAGGTCAAAGCTCCCTCAACCACATGCTCCCTGGGTCACTGTGCGAGAGCCATAAGACTCATTAGATGACAGGAGAGCCCAGACACTCAACTGAATTTACAAAGACAAAGGAATGCTTATCATCATGATAATTAGAGGACCCCCTATCCTGTGGGAATATGGGCACTAGAGAGAGAGAGAGAGATGGGGGGGGGGGGTTGGGAATTGTATTTTAGTCCCTGTGAAACAGCTGGACAATTATCTTTTTCTTTTTTTTTCTTTTTTTTTTTTAACGTTTCTGTTCCTGTTACATTTTTGGCTCTAAGGGGCTCTTGGGTCTTTCCTTGAGGACTCTGCTGTTTTCCAGGCCAGAAGACAAAGAATAGGTGAGATTGAGAGTAAGTGAGAGTGTGTCTATTGTGAATTGAGTGAGTTAGTGTCAGAGAATGTCATTATCATACATAAATGATTGTTTTGTGCCTTTGTATATCTTTGTGTATTTAAATAATAAACTGTAAAAAGTCCTTAACCACTGCAAGTACAATAAGACTTTCTTAACTACTGCAGATAAGAGTAACAACAAGGGAGTTCATTGCATGTGACAGTCTCTTCCCTCTATCCCGTATCGTTCAGTTATTACAGTGTTGTCTGATGAAGGCGTTCACATAGAGAGCTATAAGAAGAAGAGGACCCTGAGCTGTCTGAAGCCCTGTATGGCCACGGTGAATGTTCTTCTTTTCCACTTAGCCCACTGACAGGAATGTGGCAGCAGATATAGAGGGAGTTTAGGGCTTCAACATGCAGGAGTTCCTCTGCCTCTTCAGTGTGGAGGAGCTCTTTTATGTGGTAACACATGTAAAGAATGCTGTGGAAAGCAGCGATAAGGGCCGAGCCTAGCTCACTAACCTTTCTGTTTCATGTCTTATTAACCTCTACATGAAGGGACACCTCCCTAATCTGACAGCCAGGCTCAGAATTATGTGTGTGTGTGTGTGTATGTATGTGTGTGTATATGTGAGAGAGAGAGAGAGAGAGAGAGAGAGAGAGCGAGAGAGAGAAAGAGAGAGAGGGAGAGAGAGAGAGAGATAATATGTATGTGCGCACGTGTGTGTGTGTGTGTGTGTGTGTGTGTGTGTGTGTTGAGGGGGTAATCTTATAGTATTTGTTAACGGTTAATGGCAGACCCTTCCCACAGGAGTTTTGTTTTAGGCCAACACAAGTGCATCAACTGAGATATTGACGTGTTTTATCGATTTGTGCTGTTTGGCAAAATTAAACTGCTTAACACAGGAATACTCATAAGTGTAAATCAGGAGTTTGTTTTAATGTAGTATTTGGCCAAAACCAGCATTTATTACGGATTTTTTCTGTTCTGATGTTGCAGCCAAGTCCATATTAAAGACATAATATTATCATTTGCCTTGATCTGTGACTTTGGTTTTTGGTCATACCGCACAGTTAATTTCCAAATGGTTTTAATTTTTGTGCGGTCTTAAGTTGAGTTTCGGACTGAGAGCAATAACCAATGTTTTGGTTTGATCTGAGCAGTTACAGTTGGGCAGAACATTAAAATAACACAACTGAATTCATACCAAGCGGTCTCACAACAGATACCAATCCAAAAGGCCAAGAGACAATTTCCTGTGGAAATTTGTGGTGTAAAACTCATTGTCTGGTTTGTATGTCTGTTTTTTTTGAGTCAGATCCTCCACTATATCATGCCAAGAAACAAGATAAGTTTTGCCCATGATAAAATAGATACACAGTAGAAATTAACCAACCCAAACACCGCAAATTTATGCTCCAGACAACTCAGAGCCGAGACGCAAAACCCCCTGTTCTCCTATTCCTGAATTATTCTCATGGAATGATCTTACCCACCCTGGAGGGTGCACACACACACACACACACACACACATACACAAGCACACACACATAGACATAGACAAACAGATATAAGAGAGAAATGAGAAAAGGAGGAAGAAAGAGAGGAGAGGAAAGGGAGGGAAAGGGAAAGGGAGGAAAAAAAGGGTTAGGGAACTGGACCAGATGCTGTGGAGAATCTCTGGATTTCATGCTCATTTTGCCCCGGCCTACAGATCTGTCTTCACCAAAGCTAATGGGCCAACCACAGTTCCAACCCAAATTCAACTGTGGCAAATGATTCTACGAAACTGAGTCAAAACTCATTTCAGAAATGGAGGAAACTTTCAACACTTAAACGACACTTATTTCAATGAAATCGTTATACGTATGGAGAGAATTTTTTTTTGGAGCGTGTACTTCTAAGACTCATTTTCAATTAAACATGAATATACCCAGAGTAACTATTTCGTTTGAAAAAAAAAAAAAGGTCTAATCTTTCTGAACCTTGAATAATTCCCTCTCTAAATCTAGTCCATACATCAGACACTATGCTCGCATTTACCAGAAGCGCCAAAAAAAAAAAAAAAAAAAAGGGCAAATCATAGTTCTTTTGGAGATCGTATGACTAATCAAGTCTGCCCCAGACCCATAGATAGCAAATATATTATACTTTATCACCAAAGAGTGAGGCGTCTCCCGTTACTGCAAATTAGGTCAAACGCTGATAAGAGGGACGAAGACCGTCATCCGTGGGCCCTGGTTCTGATTAAAGACTGCCATTCCTCTCCAGATTATAGATTAGGAGCCGCACGATGAAGTAATGGTCCAGACGATGCTCTCTTTATCGGCGATGCTGCTGCTGCTGCGGTGTGTCCCGATCGGCCAGGGGGTGGACGAGGGACCGCCGAGAGGGCTAATTCAAACCTTGCGGGCCTCCCCCGAAAGGCGATTCATCAGAGAGGCACGCGACTGAAGGAGGGGAAAAAAGAAAAACAGCAGATAGAGAGAGAGAGAGAGCGCGAGAGAGAGAGCGCACATGAAAGGCACCCTACGACTTTAAACGCTGCCCCTGCAAATACTTCATGGGTCGAATTATGCAAATAGTAAGGGTCCATATCTAATCTCTGACCAAGCCTGGTGTAGTGTTTCACCGCATAGATCAAAGAATCCCTTGTAGAAAAGCACCCCCCCACCCCCCCCCCCAGAGAGTATCTGAGGCTGAGGAAAGGGAAGATAGCTGCTCCTGACCTCCACATGACTATTGGTCAAGTCCCTGACTTTATCTGCTCGGAGGTGCCTGGGAAGTTAAGCAAAGCCCTTAGGCCACTAAAAGACTGACATCATCTGACACAAGCCCATCTACGGGAGCTTGGGGATCCACCTGTCTGAAACCAGGACTGAAATAAAGGATCGTTTAAGAAGAGGTCAACTGGTTTGGCCTCACTGTACATGAAAGGGCCACATGTACTTGTGTAAGTACAGCATTACTGAAGGTTTTTTAGCTCTCTCATCCCTGGTTGTAGTGTTTTTTTCTTAGCAGGCCATTACCACTCAGAGACTGTTTTATGCGTGGTATTGCACACGTGAAAACGAATGAAAATGCTAAAACAAGCTCCTGATTGCTTTATATTCATCGAGTTATTACATCTAGATTTCAGAGCAGTTACACTACGTTTCTTGTCAAAATATCAGAACCCTGTCCGAAAGCAACAATAGCAAAAATCGTTTTCATTAGCACTGGGCTTGTTCAATTCAGTATCACCTTCAGCCTGTGATGGAGATACTGTTTCTGCCCTTCATCTTCACCTGAGCAGCACAAGAGCCAAAGTTTCACTCAAATACAGTGATATTTTGCCATATCCTGCTGCGTCTGCCAGCGCCAGCCACGCTTTCAACAGGCCCACCTACACGGAGGGTACGCAGGAGAGTGGGAGAAGACTAATAAATCACATCTGTGTCTTTTCCACTGCCTCTCTCTCTCTCTCTCTCTCTCTCTCTCTCTCTTTTCTTCTCTATCGCTCTTCCTCTATCTTTACCTCTTTCTCTCTGTTCTTTCCGTTTTCTCTGGTTCCTTTTCAGTGGGTATGAACTGAAAGAACTGGGTAGATGGAACCTGGAGATAATAGACTGTTGAGTGGGGAATAACGCTGAGATGAAGCCTCACCATAACATTAGGCTTACGCTGGACTGATTTATCGGAGTGATGAAATGGATTTCAACGGGCCTTGCTCGTCCATTCCTGGGTTTCAGTCATTAATTATAACCGCCAGAGAGAGACATATAATGACAGGAGGGATTCTCCACTCCACTCCTCTAACAGCTCTCAAGAGAACCCCATAACTATTCTTTTTCACCTTTGTCCACTTCCCTTAATACTGTGTGAGAGAAGAGTCTGGACCTCGCATAGTCCAGGGCACTCGTTAAAGATGAGACCATATTCAGCCATGTCTGCTCATCTGTGTAGGAAATCATGAGAAAGCATTTGATGATCCAAATAGATCTACAGGTTTTACGGGGGGGGTGGGGGCGGGGGGGTCGTGCTCCATTCAAGATTTATGTTGTAGGCGTCCGCTGGTTGAACTGATGCATTCTGCTCTTTATAGAGATTGTCACAGAACTGCAGAACTTAACGATCCAGTGATTAAAGTCCTGCAGAAATCTGCAGACTGATGAGTTTGAGCGTCATTTCCATACTGATGTGTGAAAGTCATCACATAGAGGAGTAATGTAACGCATGTAATGTGGTGCGTCATTGCCCTCTATAGGTGACACAGTGTGCAGGTTCATTACACAGCACACATGGGAAAAAAAAATGAAATGAAATGCCTACAGCTGTATTGTGGGCACCTCGTTTAGACTTCAGTCGAATTTATATTCTTGTAAGTGGCGAGATCAAAATCTCATAAAAGGCTTTTAAAGTACAGCTGTACGGCCGGGGGCGGTCCTGTAAAAAACGGGTCCGGAGCAGAGCGTTTCTGTGGGAAATTTTGCCGTTCGAACTCTTACGAGGCCTGACGCAGTGGAGGGAGTAGAGAAGCAGATGGATCGTGTCTGAAGGACAAGTCATCAGTCAGCGTCCCAGCCCTGGGACTTCACTGGGCCATGCAACGATGCTCTGCTTTTCATACCGCGGGACGCTGGATGCAGAGTGCGTCCACTGGGTCCTGATCTGCTCCGTAGCCAAACCCATAGACAGAGAAACTCCCAGAGGAATCTGGAGCACAGCCAGATATCCATCGACTAGTTTGTTCTCTCTTTCTCTCTCTTTCTGTCTCTCTCTCTCTCTCTCTCTCCCTATCTCTTTCTCCGTCTCTCTCTGTCATTCTCTCTCTCCCTCTTATTCTACACCTGGGACACACAATGGTGGCGAGAGAGAGACAGAGAGAGAGAGAGAGACAGAGAGAGAGAGAGACAGAGAGAGAGAGAGAGAGAGAGAGAGAGAGACAGAGAGAGAGAGAGAGAGAGAGAGAGAGAGAGAGAGAGAGAGAGAGAGAGACAGAGAGAGAGAGAGAGAGAGACAGAGAGAGAGGGAGAAAGAATATGTCACGGGGGACCGCAGAGTCCTGTCACGTGTTACCCTGAGAGAAAGAGGGGTTCTGAATGGTTTAATCCCCTAGGACTGACAAAACAGAAAACGCTTTTAACCCGTTATTTCCCTGTTCTAACACACTTGGAAAACCCCAGCTGTTTTGTAACAAAAACTGAAAGCAAGTTACATTTAAAACCCATGTGAAAACAAATGGTACACATATTTTTGCCTTCAAATATGTCATATCTCTCTCCATTAGACATAAAGTTCTCCCCACAGTCATAATATTCTCAGTTGTCTACTGGCAAATTAGTCCCTTGTGTATCTCTCCAAGCAACAGTTTTCCAAATACTCCCCAGGAGAGGTCCCAGCTCTGAGGAGTGTTCAGTTAAAGCTAGTTCAGACTTTCCACTGTTATTAATAAATAAACACTTAAGGCCAATGCCTACATCTCTCTGCAATGAGCATTTCATAGCCGTTTATCATTAGTTTCTAATGAGTGAAATTACTTCCAGAAAACAGTTAATCATTCAAAAAACCATTTCTGATGATGATTCAATTTTCTGTCTTTTTTTTTCTCCCCCTGCAGTTATACTGATGCATGGCCAAGTTCTAGCATTTTTTCCACATTGCAGTTGCTTTCATCGGTTGCTTGAGGAAGACAGTGTTATGGTGACAAAGTACTCCAACTGAAAGCACAAGTCTCCCAGCGGTGGCTTGGACAATAATCTGCATTCTGTTATTGTCGAACAAAAACACCTTCTCTCACCTTTTACGCCAGCACTTCTGATCAGCACCACCAGATGGCACTGTTGTAGAGGAGGACTTCACCTGTCAAAAACCCAGAAAAACAGAGAGACACTATCCTATTGTTCCACTCTCACTGAAAACGACCCACACAGTTCCAGACCTGCTGATGCATGGTGATATGTCATACATGGAAAGTCAAGCCAACATGATAGAGATTTCATTACCATAATTGTGTTTGAGCACACACTGGGCGGGTGGGGTGGAGGTGGAGGGGTGGATGTGGCAGTTGGGGGTGGGGTGGGGATGGAGGGTAGTTGCTGTTCAAATGCAAACAATTTTCAAACCGTCTGCATATAAAAAAGCCTGTGAATAGTATATCTTTAAAGTCAAGTCAGCATGTGGGTGGAAGAAGGCATAATCAATTTGCGTGCCGTGATTGAGAGTGAAGCTGCTTTGAGCTATACTTTAAATGCTTTTTTTTTTTTAATAGGATGGCATAAGGAGACAGGAAGAGCTAAACTGCCCACTCAGAATGAAATGTTCTATAAACCACCTCAGGCCTCTCTTTTTATTAATACACATTCACCCGTGTGCAGATTTAATGAGAGATCAGCTTTATGATCCGATAACTTATAAGGTACACTGATGCCTAGTCTGAATCAAAAACTGAGTCAATATCCTTCAGGTTATAGATTTTTTTTTCTTTATTTGGATCATCAGTCACCAGAATGTGGCATGCAACAATAGATAAATATAAATAAATACAGTAAGTCTAATTTATGACCTCATAAATCTTGAGTACACAAACAAATGCGTAACTTGCCATAACAGGGGGTCACTTGGAAACAGAGGCAATATCTTTTGACTTATAATTTGTTTTCCTTTATCTGGGACTTCATCCACCAGAACACAGCACATAATATATTCCTAATCAGAGAACATTCTTGCTGCACACCACATAGGAATTATATTATTACTGGAATTACGGATAATCTCTCTTGTTTGATCAGCAAGTGTACTATAAAAGGGTAATGTCTTACAGGGCAGCAGGACTGTAAAATGTCCATGGTTATGAGGTGAACATGAGTGACAGTCTTGAACATAGGTATGATTATTTTGGCCTTTTTCTTTTCAGACATGGTTACATTACACACAGTTAGAACTGTGTGTGTGTGTGTGTGTGTGTGAGAGAGAGAGAGAGAGAGAGAGAGAGAGAGAGAGAGGGCAACAAACCCAGAGAAAACATCTGCACAGAGCTGAATAACACTAGCTGTTAGTGTTATTTACGAGATGGATTTTACTGTGAGGAGTGTGTAAGAGTGTTCCATTGTTAATACAGACCACCGATCTAGCACCGAGCAAATTATATTATAAACAAAGTGTTGTACACCCAACAGCTCCTCAAAACAATGTCTTCATCAAGTTAATCAGGACAAGAGGTAATCAAAGCCTTGAAATCACACAGATTTGACATCCAACTTTTCCTTCGTGTGTGTGTGCGTGTGTGTGCGTGTGTGTGTGTGCGCGCACGCGTGTGTATGTATGTGTATGTGTGTGTGTGCTTGTGTGTGTGTGTGTGCGTGTGTGTGTGTGCGTGTGTGTCTGTGTGTGTGTGTGCGTATGTGTGCGTGTGTGTGTGTGCGCGCGCGCGTGTGTATGTATGTGTATGTGTGTGTGTGCTTGTGTGTGTGTGTGTGCGTGTGTGTCTGTGTGTGTGTGCGTGTGTATATGTGTGTGTGTGTGTGCATGTGTGTGTGCGTGTGTGTCTGTGTGTGTGTGTGCGTGTGTATATGTGTGTGTGTGTGTTTGTGCTGAGGTTGTGTGTTCGTGCTGAGGCTGCTGGAAGGAGCAGGAGCCCAGTGTGCAGAAACAGTCTATTGCACTATTTCCATTTTACCTTCACCGCTGCCAACCTGACTAGGCACCGGGCGCTAGCACAATGTACAGACGCCACACATTTTTTTACCTTCACCGCTGCCAACCTGACTAGGCACGGGGCGCTAGCACAATGTACAGACGCCACACATTTTTTTAGCGCAACTGACTTTCTCCTGTTGCCCGTTTTCCTCCTCTTCCTCCGCTTCCGCGGTTACGCGGTCGTTGGCTCGGAGAAGACATTTCACAGAGGCAGAGACCGAGGACCAATGGGCTTCATTACTCTCCCTTCACTCACAGCCAGAGATGCAGACGCAGATGTTTCGTTCTGATCAGGAAAAAACAAAGTCAACTCTTTTAAAATCAACCCCGTTTAGGTGTCTTAGATAGTCAGTGGAAAAAAAAAAAAACAAAACTTTTTTTCTGTTAAAAAGTTCAAAACTCAGGATTTATTTTCCAACCTATTAAGATTACATCTCTATTAAAACTTCTTTTCAGCCAATACCGATGAGGTATCTTTATTAAGTTTAAGCATGAAAAGATCCAAATGCTCTCAGACATGAAATTAATCCATTTAAGCAGATAATTCTTTTTCAGAATTTATTGCCATAAGCTAATGTAATCAAGCATTAACGATTATCTTAAAATAAGGGGAAGGCTAGAACAAATTATCTTACAACCAGTTGAACAAAATATACTTCCTTGATTCGAGTTGATAAATCTATTTTATGTATTTTGTGTTTTTTTTTAGGAAAAGAAACTGTCTTCATGCTTGACTCTGCGAAAACTGTAGATAGGACCACCCTTAAACTTCAACCTTAGGCAAGATATCTGAGTGCATTTTCAGGGTTTGCTGATCATGCTCAAACTAAGATTGACAAAGGCAGTAATGCTATATCGTCTTGCGAAAACAGTGGGTTGAGAAGGAGAGCTTATACACGATGTTTTGCCGTGGGAAGCCTGACAGCCTATCTCCAAAACTTACGTTCGGATCCAAAGAACTTCATATTTCCCAGTGAAATTCAGTCTGTGTGTGTGTTTGTGTTAGTGTGAGTGCATGCAGTGAAGGAAAGAGCTGGATCTCCATACCTAGGGAAATTCCACAAAGGGAATTTCTATGTTGTCACAGGAAAGAGGAAATATTGCTTGCTGAGAGAGAGAGAGAGAGAGAGAGAGGGAGAGAAAGAGAGACAAAGATGGAAGCTCTCCAGTTAAAACAAGTTCTGACAATATATGTGGTTGGTGCCCTTTCTCTCTCTCTCTCTCTCTCTCTCTCTCTCTCTGTCCCTCTCTCTCATTCCCTCTCTCTGTCTCCTGCTCTCCTTTTGGAAAATCCAGCTTCCATTTATGACATGCAACAAGCTGTTATTTAAAGTAAAAGTCAGAGACTGCTTATCCTCTGCTTGCTTGCATCTTACGGTGCTGTGCTACATCTCTTGTGGAGATGGGGATACATGGATTCTTTCATCCAAGACAAGACCACAGATTACAGTGGGATTAAAGGAATGCACAAGTGAACCTTAAAATGAGTTGGCCTGCTGACCATTGCTTTTTATTCCCAAAACAAGCAGAGATTAAAAGAGTGAAGCTTTATCAAAGATAAGAAAAAAATGTAAAATACAGCCAAAAAAAAAAAAAAAAGAAAATTTACTCAGGAGAGGGACATGGGAAACGTGTGTTTCTTAACGATAAAGACACCACACAGGGATTTCTGAACAGCACCTAAAAAAAAAAAAGTTTGTGAAATCAAAAACGTGTCTCTCAGTGTGTGGAAGAAATCCTACACTGGACTTAGCGAATAACAGTAAACCATTGTGGTCTAGGTGGAAGAAACTGACTGAATAAAAAGTACATTTTTGGAATATTCTCTCATTTGTTTTCTAAAGACACCGCCCGAGGCTGGCTCACATCTCCACCCTAATCCCTTCTTCTTTCTCTTCTCTTTCATTTTTTTGCTTCTCTGCCAGCGTTCAGTCGAGTGCCCTCGGCGACTGCGGAGAAAAACGACGGCTGACAAGTGATTGTTATAACTGTAATTCAGCACATCAGCGCCGCCTGACTGGATTTCACCTCCTTATTTCTTTTTTTCTTTTTTCTTTGAGGAGAAGGAAATGAAGGAGAGGAAATCTTAGGCTAAACAACAGGATCCAACACAGGAGCCCGAAGAACTTCATGTTTTGTTTAGAATCATGTAAACTGCACTCGTCATTATATTAATCGTCTTAAAAACGTGTTTTCTTTCTCTCGGATGTCTTGCTCCTCGGTCTTCTGTCGCCGAGTGGCTCCAGTAAAACTAGTGTTTAGGGACAAAGTGAGTGGCTATTCTGCAGAACCAAAGCTGGCCCTTTCACTGGGATAACTGGTTCCCCAAAGTGCCCGATGATCACGTGATTCTCATTATTTAACGTGTTTGTTACACGAAATAAAATACTATCTTCGGTGGTAGGTTGGAGTCTAATTGAAAAAAAAAATCTCTTTGGCTTTAAGTGCATGAGTGACAGCTATGCCAAGTGTGGAACTTCCAAATAGATCAGCTTACTACTTTTTGGATGTTAGAGAGACAGTTATGAACATCACATTATGAACTGAGAACGGAGAGAAATCATTTGTAATATAACTTTTGTAATGTAACCTAGTAAAGTTTGAATGCCTTAAAACTTGAGTTAAACTTAAAATGTAGATCATCTACTCAGCGTAGCCTAGCTTGATTAATAGTTAGCAAACATTACCTCATGACAGCACGGTCATAACTGACAAATGTATTT
>NC_044506.1:17504450-17659450 GCF_902362185.1 Chanos chanos | reverse complement strand
TTCAACATTGCATTTAGCGCTGATTCAACGACTGAAAATCACACTTCCTGGCAGTATTTCTGATGCAGACAGACTGCTGGGGGAGGAAATGTTGATTGGCTAATTACATACAAGTGTGAATATGTGACAGAGAAACATTCTCAAAGACATGTAACAAATCAACATGCGTGTGGAGCGTCTCGCATCCACGCATGCAAATGTTCTTATATAAGTCTTTTTTTTTTTTTATTTTTCATAAGAATAAAATCCCATAAACTAAAGATGTAGATGGATGTACATTAAATGCTCCAGTCAGCCATCACCTGTGAGCGGAAATATTATTACGTTTTAACACGGCACAGAAAACACAGGAGTGCAAGTATGATTAAAGCATTTATTATATTGCTTAATACCCTGGCGTTCATGCATATTTCATTCATTTTTAAGAAGATTTTTGTTTTTATGTATGATGATGAATGTGATCATATTCATTCCATACAATTCTGAACATTTCATATCAGACACATACGGAAATGTCATGATTAAGCGTGATATTTATGATCTACATTAACAGGACATGAAAACATTCTGCTTTTAAACCTGATGTTTAACGATACTTTTCGACTGAAAAAAAAAAGTAGTTTTGTAAAATCAGTTCTGTACTCTACAGTGATTAATCTCTTGGGTTGGGCCCAGTGACAAATATTGACTATTGTTTTGGCTCAGAGCTAGAGATAACAGCAGGTTAAGTGTTTCTGAAGAGAGAGAGAGAGAGAGAGAGAGAGAGAGAGAGAGAGACTTGAGTTACCCCCGTGGAGTGGCTCTTGTCTCTGACGCGTGATGTTTCTCAGGAAACTGCTGGTCAAGTAGACAGAGAGCAGATATAAAGTCCTCTTTAATCAGGCCACAGATGAAGGGTTTGACCCAACAGCGATCAGACATACAGTCGTCTTCAAAGGGTTCCTTTTTTTTTTTTTCATCTGAAAAAAAAAGAAAAAACAGATTTTTGGGAGGGCACAATCAAACAGTTTGCCTTTCTTGCGGTGGGTTGAGAACTATTCTGAAGGCACAAACAACTATCCCCACCCCTTCATAGTTTTGTTTACTGATGTTATTTTCAATAAATGGTTCACAGAAGTGAGCAGTTACTTCAGCATCCATATTCCTCCCGTCACTTGACATTTAAGGATATAGTCACGGTACATTACCTCTCTGTATGTATATATTATATTACAAAAGTCAGCAATATCAAAATTCATACACCAAGAGAGCAATGCTTATGGATTCAATTTTACACATACATACTCTGCTTCCTCTATATATTATACCATTCACAGGCTCCATTACCTTAAAAATTGCCCAAGAAAAGTCACTGGCATTAATATGAATTGCAACTAAATACTGAGTTTTGTCTTTCTGTCGCCCCCCCCCCCCCCCCCCCCCCCCCCCCCCCCCCCCCCCCCCCCCCCCCCCCCCCCGTCCCCCTGTCACATTCTCTGGGACGTCTATGAAGTCACAATGACTTTGTGAATGAAATGGACTTGTCTGAGACGTAGATTTCATTTCACAGGTCCGAGGTCAGCATCGTCCTGGTTAGGATAAAACAGTGAAACTGATTCGTAAAAGTGCCGCTGAGAAGCATCATTTTGTCGCACCTATATTTTTTGACGAATACTTGTTTTTCTGAATTAAACGTGGAGGTTTCCAGTTTGTCCGTGCGTGTCTGGAACAAATTAGATGGAGCAAAAAAAAAAAAAAGAAAAAAAAAAAACAGTCAAAGTCAAAGGCAGCTTTCTAACCGCTCTGCCGTGACCGATGTGGGCAGCTTTCAGCATGTCAGGGTGGGCAGGAAATGACATCAGCATGCCACTGAGCACCTGCCATAACAACCCGGTGCCTTTAATAGAGGACCGTCACACACCTGTGAGCTGCTCCCTTTGGATCCCTTAGCAAAGAGTCAACAAAAACTATTTGCACGTTACCTACTTTCTCCCCCCTGAACACTGTGGGCTCTGCTTTCACACGTACAGTAAAGCTTCCACTTTTTTTCAATGGTCTTTGCAACATTACCGTTTAAGAGAAGGATGTTATACTGTCTTTTTTGAATGGAGTATGAATAGAAAGCCAGCGTACTGTTGTTCACAGGATGCGTTTGATAACCTTACATGTGGAAACACATACGGAGCATAAATGTAATATTTATTTTCCTTTCCCGTCAACAGTTTCTACATGAACCATTTCACGCCAGAGATGACGCTGTTTTAATTGTCTAGGTACTCCTCTTTCTTGTTCAGCTATTGTGAGATTTGTAAAGACGCTTGCCACACTTTTTAAAAAAAAATGCTGTTAAAATGTAACTGCTGGTTGACAGCATAGATTTTTATAATCTTTGATTTTTGCTTGTGCCATAAATAATTCAGTCCCTGAGAACAATCAAACCACTTCCTGGTGAACTACTTTCAAAATTCAGAGAGTCGGGTCTATGTCTAACACACGTAACCTACGCAGAGATGTCATGATTGGTTGCTTTCAGAATCAAAATGACATGGTAGATGAAATCTTATTTCTCTAGGCGGAGCTTTGTAGAAGTACACGGTACTGCAAATGAACACATTCTCATAGGAGACTAATAAAAAAATTTTTAAAAAAAGCTTAGATTCTTTCCTTAAGCCAGCAATTCCCACATTTCACCACACCCACACACACTTATTGTTCACATAAAGTAATACCCTGAGAACCCATGTGAAAAAGTGTGTGTGTGTGTGTGTGTATCCCCATGTGCCCGCACAGTAAAGATAACAATGAGAAAACACTCATCTATTCTCGGGATTGTGTCGTAGTTTTGGCAGTGAGGCAAGTACAACAGTGATTAACAGAATGTACCCATCCATATTTTAAAGAAGAAAAAAAAATAGTTTTTAAAGAAAACAAGCAGAAACTAAATCAAAATCTCAAACTTGGCATGTTCGTCTTAAATATTTGTCCAAAATAATGTTACTGCCAAGACGTCTGGGTTTCCTTCTTTTGAAAAGGGAGGTGATGGTTGTGAGTAGGGTAATTGCACATCTGCTAATGGTTAGCAGCGCGTTCTTGGCGCGGTCGACTCCTCTGCAGTAGAGGACAAGGGAAGAGAGGTGTGGATGGCTGGCCTTTTCTCCCCCGTGTCTGTTGGCTGGAATAAAAAAAAAAAAAGTCGTGATCCGATTCTTTGAGGATTCTGAAGTCCAAAATTTAAGGGAGAAAAATCTCCGTTTCAGGGTTTTTTTTATTATTGTTATTATTATTTATTTGTTTTGTTCCCATCAGTGATGTCACACACACTGGTACACTTTTGCAATGTGTGTGTGTGTGTGTGTGTGTGTGTGAAAGAGAGAGAGAGAGAGAGAGGGTGAGTTAGATTGTGTGAGACATAGAGAGATGTGAGCGATGCAGTGAGAAAGTAAAGGGGGGAGGGGGAGGTAGAGACCTGTCTGCAGCGTTCATTTGACTGGATGGTTGTGTAATGTTGTCACAGTAGATACTTCAGCCCCCTGGAACTGAGAAAGAGGAAAAGAGAGAAGGAGAGAGAACAAAAGCAAGGCACTGAAGTTTTTCCTCTGTGATTCTGACGTGTCCCTTGACGTCTTTTCGATGACGTGGGAGTCAGCAGGAAGTGATTTCCTGTAAAGAAAGGTGAAACAATGAGGTGCCATGCCATTTTCGGCCGACGGAAAAATTGTGACGGGGGCCTGAGTGGAGGGGTGTAGGAGGGCTGTTTGAACAGCTGGCTCAGGACTCCAACTGCAAACGGCTTGGTCCTGAATACCCCCCCCCCACCACCACTACCAGCCCCTGGCCCCCTTTTACACCTCTCTGACTGCCGCCCTATATATGGACATGGACTCGCCTATTTTCCACTTCAGAGCAGGGAAAGGGAAAAAAAATTATATGTCTAGAAAAGTTCAAATAATTTGAGCGAACCCATGACAAGGCTTCTCTCTCTCTCCCTCTCTCCCTCTCTCCCTCTCTCTCTCTCTCTCTCTCTGTCCATCACATTGTGAGAGTTTCAGTAAGATTCACCTGGCCTGTGGCTCTTGACTGAGATGCAGCCTGTTGTGTGCTTCAGCTGCTTTGAAGATATTAAACTGATCCTATGAGCTCAGTGTTGCCATGAGTTACATTCTAAATGTTCCGTTTTGTTTTTTTCTAATTGGCACAAACTCATTTCCTGTTGGATATAATATGATTACTTCAGGGAGTAATTAATCCACTGGACTGGTATTATTATCCAGTTCAGTGCTGATTCTAAAAAATCTTTGCACTTGAATGGTGAAATCGTGTTCAGTAGTGTGTTCTTTTTGTGCTTGGGAGTGTACTCTGGAAATTGTCCGTCAACATGGATCTATTTCAGCTCAAATATGAGAGGGTTTTTGTTTGTGCTAAATTGTATGGGAAATCATTTTCTTGATTCTCAAAGTCATAAGCACATTTCAGGACCTCCATCTCATATTACTCTAATATCAGATTTGAAAAGGTACTGGACACACACAGAATGCCTGAACCTGAAAAAAAGAAGCTGTTTCTTTGTCTCTGAGCACCTGGCTTTCCTTAACATGGATGTTAAGTAGCTCTATGATTAGGTGCGCTTACAATGTCAAAAAGCCAAGATCACAGGCCGCTGAAGCAACATACACAACAGTGACATCATTTTCACCTCACCTCCCACGCAAAGACACACCACATCTGCCCACTGAGTTTCACTTTCCGAAGGGAAAATTCACTCTTTTCCGCAAACACAACTTATTGCGATGCATACTTTTCGATCAAACATTTGTATATTAAGGTACGTTTTTATGATCATCCAAAAGACTCATTATCTAAAACGACTAAAAAAACGCAGTCACCCCGTGTTGATTTACCAAGCGTTTAAGAGTTGCGTTCCACGTAAATGATTTTAACTGTCAGTTAAAAAGACCTAATATTTCCGACAGTTTTCTCAATGGCCTGTGAACATGTTGATCCGGTTGTCATTTGTTCTCTCAGGGGTTGAGACAAAGCAGTGTCTTTTACTACTGCAGGATGCAAAGCAACTTCGGCTTAGCTGGCTGCACACAACAAACAACAGAAAACACTGGTAAATATTAATGCGCCGAAGTAATTGATCGGGGGGGGGGGGGGGGGTTGTCACACTGACAGTTTAATTACAAGGAAGCAATAGACAGAATGGACTCATATGTCATCAAGAGTAAACATCACCTTTCAGAGATACCATTCTCTAATCAACACCACAAATCTCCCCTGCTTATTGAGTCAACATCATAATAACACCATGACTGAACATCAGATATTTCCTGTCAGTTCCTCTTATGAAGTCAGCAAAACTGTCATTACTCTGCAAATTTTTTTCTCTAGTCACACAAGAATGACTCACATGTCTTAGTTCCTTACGCTGCACACCTATGACAGGTTTATAGACGTTCTTCATTGGTCTGTAGCCATTTTATGGCGACTGCAGCGCGGAAATGCAGTTGTCAGCTCATTGTTATGCAGCTAAGAGGACAGAAACCGGTCTATAGGTACATTAAACAGAGAGCTGAGAAGAGCAAAGCAGTGAGTGTTAATGAGAATGGACATGTTAATGGTGCCAAAAGACACTTTGCATATTTTCACATCCAAGACGCCCAACGTTGAAACTCTCGAATTTAGCTAGGAACAGAGACTCTAAACTTGAGCGAGAGAGAGGCACAGAGAACACGGAATGATACTAAGCAAAGAATGTTTTTAACGGTTTTGTTTTCAACGGTTTTGTTTTTAACAGTTTTGTTTTTAGGGTGATATAATAGCGTTCATAAAAGTGTCATAGCGGGCATATGGATGTTTTATGTAATTAAGTGTTTTGCCTTAAGCGGTTTTTGTTCAGGTAAACGTTCATCATTAGCCTAAGGCGAATGAGAACACACACGCAGTACACATATGGCCCGCACACACAACACACATGAACGTGTTCAAGACTCTACACAGTCAGAGCCCGTTTAAAGGCCAAGCATCGAACCACTGCACCACTCTGCTCTACCACGGCATCTGTGGAGATTTTTTGAAATACCCATATAAAGATGTTCAGGGGCTGTAATTCACCTAAAAAAAATGAACAGAATGCATGTTTCCCGAGTCCCCGCGGATCTCATTTGAGATAACTTCATATTAACATTTCCGGCCGAAACTGAGCTGCGTTCTCTCAAAGGCGCCTAATGAGCGCGTCAAGTTTGTTTATTAATCAAACGCCTCTCACCAGAAAAAAAAAGGGGGGAAAGTACGAAAAGAGCTTTTTTTTTTTCCCCCATGATGTGCTCTCAATGAGAGAGTAATGACTGGCTCAGATATGGAAACACCCAGATTCATCCGCTTGCCCCCCTGTTACCCACACCCCCTCGGCGAACATCGCGATTCAATCACACTGCAATTGTGCTGCCGTTCAGCAAAAAACGAGTTAGCCGCGTGAAAACTCCGGCACAGAGCTGTTCAAAACAAACATTTCCTCAGAAAGACTTGCTCTCTAGTCTGTCTCGTGGGGAGACTAAGTTGTTTACACACTGTGTCATTGAAAAGAGTTTCAGTTGATATTTGTGAAGGGCAGTTATCAAAAAGTTTGAGTTGCATGTAGCTTTTTGTTTATGGTAATGTGAGAACTCCAGAGACAATTTACAATTTAGCATTTAGCAGACGCTTTTAGCCAAAGCGACTTACAATCAGTGCATCAGTCGGATTCCTAATACCTCATAAGCAGTAAGACAAAGACTCTCTAGGAATACAAGTTACTGTGTCACTTAAGAAAGGGACCCAGTTGATACTGTAATATAGTGTTTCTGGCAGCTTCCATTCCACAGTAACTAAGTGCTCAAGTTCATTCATTCCTTTTCCAAGCCACATATCCTAATTAGGGTTGTGGGGTGCTGGGGCCTATCCCAGTGCTCATGGGGAAAAAGGTGCAAGAAACACCCCAGACAGGTCACCAGTCCATCGCAGGGCAGACGCACACATTCACACTAAATAGGAGCAATTTAGTATGTCAAATTCCCATGACTTACACATCTTTGGACTGCATGAGGAAACCAGGAGCTCGTGGCAGGAACCCATGCAGACACAGAGACAACATGCAAACTCCACACAGAAAGGACCCTGGACCAACCAGCCAGGAATTGAACCCAGGACCTTCTTGATGTGAGGTGACGGCACTAACCACCATGCTAACCACCGCTAACCACCGCTCAGTGCTCAAGTTAACTTCCATTGTCTTAGCTGCAGAATGTACCAAAATGTGGCAGCCGGCCATTACTTATACTGGACTATTAAGAGTTTACCAGTACTTCTCATTAGCCCCCACAGAGCCGGGGTACACAGACCATGCCCCCCCCAACACCCATAAGCTAATATATTGTGTGGCTCTGATCCTGATGTCCGTATGTCTTTTGCATATTGTGTGTGGCTGAATGGATGCAAACAAACTACTGACTGGATGATGTACTGTTTGCTGTTAAATAATAAGCAAGCCAATAATAAGTTAAATATGTTTTCGCATCCCCCCTTGTGGTCTGGTATATGCATACGGTCACAGCTGAAGTATCCCTCTGTCAAAAAGAACAATCAGTCACACCCACCACCCCTACAACCTGTTACAGGTTTGGATCATACAATGGAGACGGGAAAGTGAGCGTGTTGCCGTGGTTAGGAAAACATTTAACGGGCTGGGCTTTAGGCCCATGCACACTTAAGTGAAAGCGTAAGCAAAGTTGATTTGTTAGGATATTGGCTTTCAGGCTTCTGCAAACTTAAGGTACTGTTGGCTTGTAAGCTTAGATAAGTATTTGCAGGTGATTAGTAAATGTCAATGCTGAATCATTATGAATCAGTGGTGATTAAGGCTTCGATTTTTTTTCTTTGGCTGGATTTTATTTTGTGGTCCTAATTCCCAGATTCCAAAGTGATAAAACCTAGAAAATAAAAAAAAGAGAGAGAGAAAGAAAGAAAAATTCAAACTGAAGGTTCAGCATTCATTTGAAAATGCTTGGTGAACTTTGAGACACATTTGGGCTTGGAATCTAAGCTGGGGGTCACAGGTTAGCGGTCAGCCTGAATTACACTGATCGTAAGAAAAGATGGATTTGATCTTTGATTGAGAGACGGATCAGAGAGGGAATATTGAAAATATGTGGATGTAGCTAAAGCAAAAGGACTCAAATGATTTTGAATGACTTGTGGTGTTATAGCGATAGTCCCTGTAGTCCTCCTGGAGTTTTCTTTTTTAAGAACTTCATTTAATTCCCAAATGTACCCTGTGACAAATGACACCCTTGTAAAGTAAATGGATTAATAAATAATGAACACTTTGTTCGCTCGTTTCAGTAACATTTCTCACCATCTCTCTCTCTCTCTCTCTCACACACACTCTCTGTGTTCCTGTTCTCTCTCTCTCTCTCTCTCTCTCTCTCTTTTTCTCACTCTCTCTGTGTCCTTGTTCTCTCTCTCTCTCTCTCTCTCTCTCTCTCTCTCGCTCTCTTCCTTTCAGTTCTCTCCACTCCTTCTTTCTGCTTGGCCAAACCGTGCATCGTGAGCCATCTGTACTGAGAGGGACCGATCATTACCTCAACTATTTTTATGACTGTGTCTGCCGCAGCTGCTGTCTTTTGTCGTAGCTGAGATCCATCCATGCTGAACTACACAATCAATACACACTCATCCACTCTGGATTCACAGAATCTCCAAAAAAAACAGTTACTGACTGATGCTGATTAGGACCTCCTCCTGGATTTAGTATGTTTTCTGCTCCGTGGCTTAGCCCAAAACCCATCAGAACACCAGCACTGCCTTGATTATATTTAATAAGAACAGAATTTATGGGCTTCAATGGGCCCGCCAGGACCTGTGAATCAACCAGAGCCAAAACCACCGCTGGAATGTGCAAGTCTTTTGATTCAAAGAGTAGAGGGCCGTGTTTAGAAAAGTGAAAAAGGAAGAGAGAAAGATTTTGTGTATCTGTGTATGCATTTGTGAGTGTGCAAGTGTGTGTGTATGCTGTTTGTGTTTGTGTGTGGTGTGTGTGTCTATGTGTGTGTGTGTGTATGTGGGTGTGGATGTTGATGGGTTTTTTTTTATGTGTGTGTGTGTGTGTGCCTGTGTGTGTGTATGTGGGTGTGGATGTTGGTGGGTTTTTTTGTATGTGTGTGTGTGTGTGTCTGTTTGTGTGGGCGGTTAGTGGCCAGTCTGTTGAACTCCCACTGTTGTTGTTTAGCAACTTCAGAGCAGTCTCCTGCTCCCTCACAGTGGGGCGCCATTTTATAATGATTAACGCCGTGAGCGTTGGTTGGGTGATATTTTCTCTACCGCGCTCAACCTGGTGTCCGACAGACCTCCCACCCTCCGCCCTCTTGCATCATTCCTGAAAATCTTAATGACTATCATCAAAATCTTTAACAACAGTCATTTTCCACGCTTAACAACAGAGAGTCAGTCACACAAAAATTAGCGTTAGCGATTATATCCGTTTTATGTGCGGTTTTAATACAAGGATGAATGGGTGTGTAGACGTGTCATTACACCACCCCCCCCCCCCCTCTTTCTGTAAATAGAGACGATCAAGTAAAGTCATTGCTTCCACAGCCGACGGCGGAGCAGTCTTGGCGTTTATGTCCTTCTGTAATGGTTCACCGGCTGAAATGACAGTTATTACGCGAGGCCCGGTCAGGTCTTCGGACCACAAATATATAATTAGACGCTCACTAGACTCCGCTGGAACCGGTCGACAGTACGGCACGAGGACGCCAAACTGCTGTCCGTTTTGTTTAACAGGAGTGTCAGACCACTAATGTGTGGCTCTGTCATGTTGCTCTTTATGGAAAGTGAGGTAATTTGCTTGGGCAACACAGTAAGAGCTGATGTGATGGGTTGAGATATATATATATAAACCATTCAGTTGCAGTTACACCAAAGGTGTTTGTGGTGGAGCTTCAGTAACATAATAAGGGTTTAGTGTAGGCTACTGAGGGTAGAGTCATATTGCTTCAGGGTTAGACACCTGCACTTGGAGCCAGTTCAAACAGAGAAAAAAAAAATGAAGACATTGTGTGTCTTTCAAGAAACAAACAGGAAGGAGAGATCCCAGCTGTCTGTGTTGGAACTGCACTGTCAGTAAGATGCGGCGTAGACACAGAGCACGTAGCCAAGTGTGCCACGTGACACTTAACATCTCTGAATATTCTGACAAAAATGAAAAAAAAAAACAATAAAACAAAACAAAAAACAAAAAAACGTTCTCATCTCGCTGCATTGTTCGAGGAAAATGTCTTTAAACAGTATTGCAGCATGTCAGCAGCTCCATTCCAGTACTGTGAAACTAAACGGCCATATATTTTAATGTTGAGGGTTTTTTGGGGGGGGGGGGGAGTTGGGTTTCTTTCAACATGATGACGCTGTGCAGCTAAGCTTAAGTGGTATTTAGACCCAAACTGAATGTGACATTAAAAGCCACAAGTCCACTGCCAAACAGAACTCTTATGACATGAACTGTTTGTCATAAGCTGACACCATGGATATTCAAAGCTCTGAGTGGAACCTTTTTTTCTCTCCATCTCTCTCTCTCTCTCTCTCTCTCTCTCTCTCTCTCTTAAACGACTGTGTGTGTGGCAAAATCGAGGTTGTTGGGTAGGGTGGGGGGCTCAACAAAGGGATTTTCCTGGGAGGACAATTTTCTGAAAGCCTCCATTCGGGAGGGGGGAAAAAGGAGATCATATGTGATGTCAAATCTGTGTTTTGGATTTTTTTCTTGTTGTTGTTAAAAACCCCTAATGCAGCTAAATACTGGCGTTTAATGACTTGTGTGAAAACAACATCTGGTGATGTACTATAGAGTTCTGTAAAGACAGCCATTTTCCAAAGCATTTTGTGGGGCCAGGAAGAGGGGGGTGCATTTAATGGTTGATTCAATAGTCCCCCCACCCCCCCTCCACCCCACCCCCGCCTTTAAACTTTAAACCCATTAATGAGAGGGTGTTTCCACTTTAAGTAATTCCATTTGTCAGAAAAGGGTTTCAGAAACTTTGCTTTAGAAAGCAGTCCAGTGAATGTAAGGTCCAGTGACTCTCCTATTTTGTTGTTGTCGTTGTTGTTGTTGTTGTTGCTCCCTGTTTCCTCCTGGTGTTGGGAATATAGGTGGTTTGGGATTTGATTACTTCTGTCTGTTTCCATGTTGTCGTTAAGTCAAGACAGACTGGCATGATACTCTGTTGTTGAATGGAAACATACAGCTGAAATGAGAATTGACTAATAGTCTAATAGTCTAGATTTAAGATCGGCAGCCTTGTCCGAGCAGCCCAGTACGTCCTAGCATTTCCAACAGCCCTGCTCAGTCATGGAGATCCAGGTAATCAAGGCCTTGATGAGAAGATTAGATATGCCTCTTCTTCTCAGGGGTGGACTTTTCTGACCTCTCGTGGGACACTAGTAAAAAGCCCACCCTCCCTTGTTTGTTTTTCTGTCACTAGTTATGCTCTTTTGCATTCAAGGGTTTGGGTTAGGACCAGAGGAGGGAAAATATGGTCCTAATTCAGTTTTTTAAAAACAGGATCTCATTAGTGCTTAAGCTGAGGGATGGACAGTCAACACTCTGGAAAGTCTTCGGGTTCAAGCCGTTTTTCTCCATCCTTACAGAAACATATCTGACTCAGTTAGTCAAGGTCCTGATGAGTTTCTCAAATGTTAGGATTAGTTTGTTAGATAAGGGCTGGAACACAGTCCTTCAACAGTGTGGCCCATTAGGAAGGGGGGTTCGGATCCCCCTACTTCTGCTGAACATCGGCCTCCAGCCTTCAGCACCAGGTACAGTTCCTCTGTCGTCCAGCAGAGGCCAGTGTTGCTAAATTGCTCCTGTAAGGAATACTGACTAAACCATGGTAATACACCTACGCGTATCTGGGGTGTTCTAGTCTTTTTAAATGTATGAGTGGTTTCAGTCTCTTTCACATTTTACTGACAGAAGAGGTGGTGCAGGGATTTCGTTGAAAAAAAATGCTCCTGGGTCAGAGTAGGTTATCCAACATTCCATCAACTGTATGGATTTATGGAATTTTCCATCTGATCTTTCTTAACGCTTTCTCTCGTCTGTCGAAGAAGCGGACATCACAAGTTGTCTCACATTTACACGGCAGCATCCCGCTCTATGCGCCAGCATGTGACGGGAGTTCTGTCACAGAGACAAAACAAAATCAACCTTTTGACCTCATTCAACGTCCCAACTGTAAAATAAATCAATAAATGCAAAATCATTTAAAGAAAAACAAAAACAAAAACAAGAAAAAAAAAAAAAAAAAAAAAAAACTCATGAACCGAAATCTGCAATAACAGTCTGTCTCGTTTCAGCTAATCACAATGGCACGTGTCACGCCAGGCGAAAAGCGGCGTGTGTCACAGAGCGCGGTGCTTTGAACAAGACTAATGTCCTGTGAGAGAACAGGTGCTAAAGAGACAAAGCGCTGGGACTAATGGAACAGAAAACAGCAGACAAACAAATCAATTCCTCTCATAGTTTGTTTTTGTCGTACTTTGGACAGAATGGTGTGCACACGGAGAGACGAGTCTCCGAGTCACGATGACTCATCGTTGCTCTTCACTCGACCAATGAAGAGGCAGGAAAATGCCAGCGCTATTAGTCTTCCGACACAATCCATCTTCCAAGAGTTTTATTTGTGTTTAATTTTTTTTTTTCTCTCTCTCTCTCGCTATGCCAAGGGATAGAGGCATAAATGAATCACCTAGCAGCCTGCTTATTCAGTGAAACGGAGAAGCATTAGTGGGGTTGAAAAGAGCATCTAACGCTGCCCGACTTTGTAGATAAAACTCCAAAGCAATTGTTTACGCAAGCCCAGGAGTAGCATTGATCTAATCCCGCTCCGGTGAAAAGAGATGAACCGAATCCTGTTCAAAACCTCTCTAACTCCCGCACCATACCAAACAGCAAGTGTACTCATGAGCTCTACCTGTGTATTCACAATAAAGCACTTGATATACAGAATCATCAATCTCTCCTTGGATACTGGAGTTCTTAAACAATACCAGGTGTACGCAACTCAAAAATAACCTTTTACCATGTGCGAGAAAGCAATACCGAACGCATACACTGTGACACTGGGCCGGGCTGTCAAAATCTCTTATGAAAGTTTCACGATACAACTTATTTAGGAGTATGAACCCATTTGAACCGTTCACCCAATAGCAGAAAGAACATATCTTAGGACAAGGTCACGTCCAGCTGGAAACGATCTCATAAAGTCTGAGAGTGACAAGACAGTCTGAACTGATTGGCCACATCACTGTTTATCTCCAGACTCTCATTGGCTGGAACACAGGGTGGTGGTGGTGGTGGTGGTGGTGGGGAGGGGGGGCTGGAATAATGTTCACATGCCTTCAGTTACAATGACGCTGGTTAAGAGGAAACAGTTGATTAAGGACATTACTTAGGAATGACTCCAATTAGCTGGGAGAATATCATTCTCTGGATGCTTGTATTGATGACAGTGTGCAATACACTGTGTGAGTTTGTTTGTTTGTTTGTTTGTTTGTTTGTTTGTTTGTTTGTTTTTTAGAAGGGGCTCTTTCACATTTCAGAGGCATATTCAAGTCGCCATATTTAACAGGCACTATAAATGTCACAGTTATTGCCTGTGCTGTGTATGTCTTAAAAATTACATATAGAGGACACGTTCTCCTTGAATATTTCATTAGTAAACAATATTACTCCAAATGTAGAGTCACTGCCATCACCGCTCAGCGTGCGGTAGGAGTTGTTTGCATATGTAATGCAGAATTTATTGCATTGCACATGAATGTAATGTATGATGACACGAGCATTTGCCTAGTACACATCCGAACGCGCTTAAAGTGCCCGAAAACAAAAAAAGAACAAAGAGGGAGTGAAGTACCACAGAGAGATCTCAGATACCTTAGGCCGGCTGCTCTTCCGAACAGAACAAACTGTTCTGCTCCGTCTTCTTTCCAAGAGCAGATCGCACAATTCGGCAACACAGCTACTGTGTGTCTGTTGTGTGAGCTAAAGCCCAGAGGAGTGGTGAGGAATCAAAATGCAGACATAGTGATACATTAAAACAACTATTTTTGTGTTCATGGGGTAAGATGTTAATGGTAAAGGTAGTGATACTGGTGTGATGTAAGGCATGTGACTGGGGGGGGGGGGGGGGGGGGTAGAAGAAGAAGTTTGAAAGTAGAAAGGTTTTGTATGGTGGCCGTATGAATCACGGCCGAGCATGGCGTGCGAGCGTCGTGTCGCCGCGGTGATGGAGAACATTCGCTCGTCTCACAGGCACATTAGAGAAGGGCAGATTGTTAATGAACGTTTCAGTGTCAAAATGTCATCTATGTGTAACCGGACAAGTTCTACCATGGTGAGTGTGCTTTCTCTCTCTCTTTCTCTCTCTCTCTCTCTCTCTCTCTCTGTGTCAGAGGGTGACAGTGTGACACTGAGAGAGAAATACAGTATAAGTGTGTAGGATGGAGACAGATAGTGAGTGCTGGTGAGAAAAAGAGAGAGAGTGAACGAGTCAGGTCATGATGGGGAAACATCTGCGAAACAGTGTGCCGTCATTTCTCCTAACACGCATCAAAGGCTTTGTAATAAACCCACATTTTTCATTTCTCTAATAGCTTCATGTGAAATGTCACAGTGGCTTTTCCCCTCCATTTGAGAGGGTTCAAAGAGGATAATGATTTTGAAAACAAACAACAAAAAAAAAGCTAAATATTCGAAACACCAACAGGCAATGTAGTAACAAAAGCACAAAGCATTAAAGGGAGCGTTTGCTTAAAAGTTACCATCACGCTTTCCTCTAAACCTTCATGGAAGCACAGATGGAGGTGACGCACACCAAGTCACTGATATGAAATGTCTGTGTTTTAATCATTCTGGCCCTCTGGTCAGCAACATGTAAAGTCTCTGTCTCTCTCTCTCTCTCTCTCTCTCTCTCTCTCTCTATCTATCTATCTAGCTATCTATCTCACACACACACACACTCACACACACACACAAAATCAGAGAGAGAGAGAGACAGAGAGAGAGGGAGAGAATGTATGTTGGCCAATATGAACTCCATTTCATAGATACCAGGTTCTCATGACAGAGTACTCTCATATAATGACTTTCATACTCCCTTAACCCAGTTTTGAATGTGCTGTATCTGTGAAGAGGCTTTACTGAAGTGTTTCCAGATGCCTGATGTCAGGAATCATCTAGTCTCTGAAAGTCTTGTGGTGTGTGTGTGTGTGTGTGTGTGTGTGTGTGTGTGTGTGTGTGTGTGTGTGTGTGTGGGCTGGGAGGGGGGTGATGATTGGGTGACAGGCTGAAAACGGCTCTTTTTCCTTTATTTACTCTAAACCAGACTTCTGCATTAAAGCCTCACCTTCATTTCCTGCAGAAGTTTGTGACTGCCATGCTCTGCTTCCCACCCAACCCCCTCCCAAAAGTTTCCATTACAGGCAAAACGTGATGGTGCCCAGCAGTTTAAACACGAGAACCTACGTTCCCAGCAGTTTTTGCAACATATAGCATCTGTCTGTCTACTAATACAGGGTAAATATAGTTGTACTAAGACAAATACAGAGTTGTTCACACTCTCTTATGGATAAACACAAATGTTTGCTGAAAGAAACAAAAAAAGCTTGTAGTCTAGCACAGTATGATGCTATATAGCACACACACACAGAGACACACTCAGTTACAAAGTTTTCATCTTCTATACACATAAAAAAGGATTCATTAAATGAAAAGATTCCGTTTGAATTCAGTTCTCGGTGTAATCACTTCTTTTTTTTTTCTTTTTTTTTTGATAAATGCTTTCCTTTGGAGACTTTGTTCTAACTAAGACCAGTACTCCTCTCACTGAAGTGCACGTTGTTGTTTTTGGCCATGAACTGATGTAGAGTTAAGTTTGATTAAGGCTTTTTTCTACAAAAAAAAAAAATCATAAACATAAACTGAGTGTAATCCTTTTGAAGTGGTAAGCAGTTCATTTCACAGGATGATTAGCAGATGCTAAATACAAAGACACCAACTTTCTCCTGCCGAAGACCTCAAATAAGGAACAGGAGATTTCTTTATTTTAGTTTCTTTGACCTTGTTTTGCTCACTGACGCACTGAAAAAGCGTAAAGATTCATTCCAGAGAGGCCGCTACAGTCCTGTAGGTCAAGTCGGTCCAAGTTCCTAGAATGTTTTTCACAGATAATGAGGGATGTTTAAAGCAGGACTGTATGATGGCATTGTGAGGCTCTGAGCCATAACTACATTTTAAAGATGAATATCTGTTACATGCAGTGAGATCTTCACTGAATATTGTATAATAATTTCAATCCTGGTTGCAAGTACCTGTGCTGGGACAAAGTGCTTTCACAAAGTCAGATTATTCAGTGGCAGACAGTTCACTCAGTGAGTCTAGGGACAGAGGCTATGATGGCTAAAATGCCATTTTCCACTCATATTAAATAAAAGTATTTGCGATCCGTTGCGTAACTGTACCAACGTGAGTGTGCAGAGTGTTTTTTTTTTTCAAAGGACTGTCGTTTCTAACTTTGTCGGTATAGCTGTGGCAAGTCGCAAGGACGTTTAATATTTTGAAAAATAGACAAAAAATGGTTTGTCCCTCATTTTGACTGAATATTCGACGTCCTTTCGCACTCCAGTGTGGAGCAGCTCTTGGAGGCAGCGCTCTGGACTATGGTTTGAGTAGACCATTGGTTTCATGTGGCCATGTGTGAGGGGGCGACTTTTTTGGGGGGGGGGGGGGGGGGGTGTTGCGGGTTTTTTTTTTGAGGAGGAGGAAGCAAATCTGTTGTATCATTGCATTGACATTGTTTCAGAAGTTGCTCTAGATAATCTCGAGTTGCTCTCAAAAATGGCAACATTTTCTTAAACTAATCCACATTTGAACCTTCTGGATACCAGCAAAATCTCTCCGAGCTGTTATGCACTCAAAATACTTACTTATGAAAGAAAGGCCTGTTTCCTCAGACCGTCTGAACTTTTGAGATTTTAACTGTTACTAAGATTACTGCTTTACAGTTGCCTCTTAGACCTTATCCAGACACTCAGATTCAAGCCAACATAAATAGCTCTGCCCAAACTACATGGCAGACATCAAGACAGCAACCATACATGGCCTGCCTATTTCTCCACTAACCCAGGCACCAGGCACATACCCACAGTTAAACACTCCAAGCCGTGGAAAAAAAAAAAAAAGACAACAGTTAACATACATATGGGCACTTAAGCACTTTCAATATGAGATTTAAATATGAGAATATACATATATATATTTATATATATATATATATATATATATATATAAATATATATATCTGTATGTGTGTGTGTGTGTATATACTTTTTTTTTCTAAAGCTATGAGTGAACTATGTGCTGAGTTAAACTCATTACTGCCTGCTATTCCACCGGTTGCTGTGCAGAGAACATTGGGCTTGTTGGAGAGAGATTAGCACAGCTCGAATTTTGTCTGGCACCAAGTTAGCCATTAAAAACACTGGCGCTCTCGTTGCCCACGTTCGAGTTTTAAGGGGGATCGTGATGAAAAGACAGAGGGAATACCAGTCACCAGGAAGGAGCCCATTATAACAGTCCAACGCAGGAGCGTTTAAACGAACCGGCAGACACGTTCAACCGAAAAAATACGCCTGCCGTCCTGACAACTGGGGCAATGAGGCTCTTTCAAGCACAAACTTCAACGGGAGATTTACGTCTTTTGGGGGGGGGGGGGGGGGGGGGGGGAAGTACTCACGGGTGATGTTGGACCTGCTGGAGCAGGTCTCTGAGAGAATTGTGATGCATCAGTGAAGCAATAGAAACCACATCTGTCTGTGATAGTGTCTGATTACAGCGAAGATTTGGTCTAGACCTGATCCAGAGACAGAAAAACAGTGTCTTCACATCTTCCTAAAATGTTAATGCAGTGATCAAGCTTCTCAAGATTTCAAAAACAGCACAACAATTAATTTATTTGAATATATAGGGCTTAAATATTAAACACAACATGTATCATGGACCTGGTGATTTCTGGCCCAACTTTATATTATTTTCATTGCAGCATTTCACACCTACCCCACATCTCTCTCTCGCTCTCTCTCTCTCTCTCTGTCTCTCTCACTGAGATGAGAGGAAGAGTGCTGCCCTCCCATCTGGGCCCTCAGAACAAGCCTTTTCCTTGTGAAGACCTCTGTTTACTCAGAGGTGTTCTCTCACATAGCTGCATTTCACTGCCTGTCCTGCCTGATCACACCTCTCACACAGCATCCACTGGAGCCCACAGATTGTGTATGAGTGTGTGTATGTGTGTGTGTGTGGCTCTCTACTATACAGGTCCTTCACTGCATCGTTCTGACTGAAACTAATGGAGTGTGGCATGTAAACATTTCCTGTTTTCTGTATTAGCCTGTATACAGGAAATGTTTGGAGTCTGCTTGCTTTATTGGAAACCCTTGGAAGACTAATTTCTACTCTCCCTCTCTCTCTCTCTGCCTTCCTGTTCATTTTTTTCTGGATTTAATAATATATAATTAGGGAGGAAAACATGTCAACAGACTAGTGTGAAAATATTGCATTATTCATTCAGATTTCTATGAAAAATGAAATGCGTATCCACGTCTCGAGTATTCAGCTATTAAGAAGAAGGGGAAAAAAAGGTAAATCAAACAGAAACCTGAGAAATTCTGTCACAGCAAACTCAAACTCAAACAACATTTCCATCTGAGGTAGATTACTGGAGGATCGGCGCGTTCTCAGACAAGCAATTTACCTCACTGTTATGGCACCTAACAGATCTGTGTTCATCAACATTTTGGATTTGTTTTAAAACAAACAAACTCAAATGTGTATTTTCATTTTGTTTTGTGAACACACACACACACACACACACACCCCTGAAAAAAAAACAAAAACAAACAAAAAAAAAAACAGCTGGTGCCACATTGTCTGAAATACAGTGCTGTGATACATCATCCAGTGTTTCAGAGGTTCCCTGATTTGTAAGCAGCGAGTGAGAGTGACTGTCTAATTAGATGCTTACCAAGTAATTAGACAGGTGGTTCAGACAGAAAAAAAAATCAAAGCAGAGATGCTTATTCAATAAATGAGAGCAAAACAATCTTCTCAATTATAAGTCAAAATCATTTGTGGGGGGGCGGAAAAAAAGAAAGAAAAAAATGTGTTTGTCATATTATCTTTACACCATACTGGATCATAACATAGGGTCTAAGTATAAAGTTTATGTGAAACCAGAACCTCACATTTGATAAGACGATAAGAACTAAGAAGGTAAGAGATCAAGATTATGTATCTGCTCTTGATTACTTGAATAAGAGGCTTTGTCTGGAGACAACAGTTTGAGTGAATAATTGATAGTTATATTTTCATTTAGGCATTCTGCAGATGCTTTTGGGCAAAGCCACGTTATCAAAAGTATTGACTTAAATCAATATGTGTCACTACACATAAGACAAGCAGCACTCCTTGGACCATGTATGGATTCGGCGTCTTTCTGGGTGCAGATTATTAGAAGTGTTTTTAAGTATACACCTTGCAGTCAAGTGAAGTGAGGTTAGTGGTTAAAAGGTCAGAAAGATTTGCAAGGGAGTGAGTTTTGTGATCCTCTTTTGAATGCTTCCTACATGTCTGAGGGTTGGTGAACAGATGCAACTTATTCCACCATTTTGGAGCTAGATGTTACAAGATTCCAGACTGAGACCTTGACCCAAACCCAGTGAGTCTCTCTAGGCATCTGAAGCAGATCTTAGTATGTGTTCCCAGGAGTAAGGTATGACTGCAGGTCGGATCTAGGCAGGTGCCGTCCCATTGGCCGATCTGGAGGCCAGCATCTAGGTCTTGAACCTGATGTGTGCGGGAAACAGGCAGCCGGTGAAGACTCTTGAGGTCATGTGAAGTACTGTACTGTCAGTTGAGATTTATAAGACAAAAATGTAGGCCCTTTGCATGACATCATACTGGATATTCCTTCCAGCTGGGTTTTGTTGAAATTGTCTTTGGGCTCGATTCAAATATTTGGCTATATTCACGTCCGTTGTAAAACTCTCAGGGTTGTCTGAGTCGATTTGAACGGTAGAGTGCATTTCTCCAAACTTGAGTCACAGTTCTGGCAGGATTTTTATATCACTTCTATTAAAAGATGTCTGGTTTTGAGATGGGGGGGGGGGTGGTCTCATTTTATGCGAAGGGTGTGTATCAACAGCATGTATTAACAATGTGTCTCGGCTTATGTCTAGTGACTTGTATACTCGACAAATTCACCAGAGTTAAATCAACACGGAGAGTGTTTATCAATTCACTAGTGTTAAATCAACTCTGAGAGAGTTTATAAATTCACCAGAGTTAAAGCAACACGGAGAGTGTTTATCAATTCACTAGTGTTAAATCAACTCTGAGAGAGTTTATAAATTCACCAGAGTTAAAGCAACACGGAGAGTGTTTATCATTTCACCCGTGTTAAATTGACTCTGAGAGTGTTTATATAGTCCCAGTGTAGACCAGTGTGAGACAATATAATCATTCTCAACACTTAAATATTCATTTATCTCTGGCAAACGTGTTGTGTGCCTTGTGTGTTAACGTATAAGCAGAGTGAGGTGAAACTGTGCAGGTAGCAGGATGAATCACCTAAAGTTGAAAAACACACATCCCATGTTTGATGCTCCAGAGTCAGCCTCAGCCATGTGGAATAAATTCACAGCTGCACATTGCTTGCTAGCAATCTAGTGCTTGACAATAAACAATATTTGGAAAAACATTTAACTGCTGTTACTGGCTGGCTTGGATCTGACGAGAAGCAGAACACTGCTTTGGTGTCCTGTTGTTCAGTTATTAAGAAACATTGGTTTAAACTGGTACAGTCCACCAATCCAAATTGGTGTCATTAATCTAAATAGAGCGAAGTGATCCGAGATTGAGTGATACACACTCTAAACTTAAGTTATGACATACATAATCATTTCACAAGAAGCTAATGAAGATTATGACCGTTCTGGCCAGTAACAGTGCTGCGTCAGAAAACAACACTCTGTACATTCTGTTCCGTGTAAACATGGGCAAAATGTGAAATGTGGTGCTCAGAGTGGAGTTTGTGGTTTTACTTCGAACTCCTAATTAGGGAAATAAAAATAGCATCAGTAATAGCGGGAGAGATGCCATTAACAGCCTCTATGGTAGAGAGGTAAAACACTGCAATGTGAAACGTTAAAGATATGCCGTTTTAATATAAACACAGCTAAAATGGATCTGAGTGACATTTGCCTCGTCTCCAGTGTTCTTTTGAATCAGATACTCTGAATTATGCAGGGGAAAAAATCATTTTGGGGGTCTAAAGAGATAGAATAGGTTAGAGTAAACAACACACCTGGGAGAGAAAAGACTTTCATACAGTGGGAACAAACGGTGCTTTGCCCCAAAAAGACCGAAAAAAAAAAAAAAAGAAAAGGAAAACCTTCCCCTCCAAAATGTGTAGCAGTTGAATTAATCACATTCCTCACAGAAAAAAAAAAAAGAAAACAACATTCAGATGGCAAACTTGCCTCTCCCAAAATGTCAGGGCGTTCAACCGATTATGCCGAAGACTCGCATTCCCAGACTCCGACAAGTCTGAGAAACCATTACGGAGTAGCACCTGGGGCCTGAATCTCCAATGGGACTTTCCCATTCCAGAGTGGTGCCATTGTCTCAACAGCTCAAGAATCTAACATGTCTGAAACATGGAAAATAACAAGATAATGACGGCGATGATGATGAGGTCCTAACACTTTTTTTTTTTTAAACATTAGCAACACATACTGTTCATTCTTCCAAAAATAGTACACAACAGGCAGCTTGTTATCACCTTTCTCGGTGGTTCTTCGGCCTGGGCAAAGGTGTTTATCAAACGAGGATGAAGTTGGTTTTACTGGGGGATGGCTCTCATTTAAGAACAAATAAACGCTCTGAGCTTTTCTCTCTCTCTCTCTTTTTTTTTTTTCTGCGTGAGGTTCTTAATATCCTTTGCGCGTGGCCTTGCGCTCCAGGAACCTCGAGGTCCGTCTGATATCTTTCCCCGTCAGCCTCAGCCCGTCGTAACTGTCGTCCCGATTTTTATCGGCTTTTGTCTATGGTACACAACATGGAGACAAAGCAAACAGGGTCTTGTGCAATCAATCTCAAAATGCATTCACCTTTAGTGTGTGTGTGTGTGCTTGTGCTTCAGTGATGCAGACAGACTGCCTGGACTCTCTGTGATGAAATTTCTCTGTGGGAGAGAGCAGGGCTGAAGATTTTATCTCCTCATGAATTTGGAGTTGAAGTGGAGGACATTTTATGCCTAATGTTCTTTACACGATCTCTCTCTCTCTCTCTCTGTCTCTTTCTCTCTCTGTGTTCACGTGACTTTGCATAATCTGAAACCATTCCCCATTCATTCCCTTAATATAAAGACTCTGCTCCCCCAGCAGTGAATCAAACACGTGAAGCGTGGACACTGTCCAGAGTGGAGTGGGGGGGGGGGGTGCAGTTATGATGCAGCTGTGATGTATAATCTCGCCTTCTATAGAATGGGTTAGCCAGACTATCTGACAACAGTGTATTTTTGGCACCTCAGGTGGAAATCTTGGCTTATGCACCAACACATGCATGTGCGAGCACACACACACACACACACACACGTGCATACCTACAGAGTTCACCAACTCCAGAGCTTCTAGTCCTCCAAATCCGCACGCGGTGTTCAAAACCGCTCTTGGATTCCACACCTATCTCCCCATTTATGAAAACGGAGAGCTCCAAAAGTCTGGCGTGAGCCGCTCTCTCTTTAATGAGGTCATGAAGGAGGCTTAAAGCGTGATGACTGAGCATTTTGTGAGCCAGACAGAGCAACCATTTTCTACCCAACCCTCCTCCCTTCCCTGGCCCAAAGTCCTTTAAATATTCATTCATAAACTTCTTGGAGCCTTGAATTCTTCGGTCCACATCAAACTGCAATTCCACAGAGGAAGCTCTGAAGACTGAGGGTTGTCAACAAAAAAAAAAGGAGGGAAAGAGAGAGAGAGAGAGAGAGAGAGAGAGAGAGAGGGGGGGAAAAAAACAGTTTGGACAGACTCTTCTCAAAATATTTATGATCTTAATATACCTTGTTGTTTGTGAGCAACAATGAGTGTTGCAGCTGATATAAACGTAATAAACACAGTCTACAAAAAAATGTGCTTTTCAAATTCAAATGTGTTTGTTTTTCATCATCTTATCTTCCGCTGGGTTTTTCTTGGCTCGTAGCATGAGGTCAAATATAGGAAGAAATGCAGGGTAAAGCCCTTAAAATGTCTCCTCCAGACAAGGAGCCTTCTGTCTTATCTCAAAATCACATAAACTGTGTAGACATTTCATTTGCTGACTTGCAGTTCATCATACAGCCAAAAAACAAGTCACCATTCACTTGACCAACCATTTAAAAAACATTTAAAAGGTGCTTTGAATCAAGCTCCATATGAAACCAGTAAATTCTATCATTATATCAACGACTGCATTGGCGTGAGGAGTAGCTCGTCCGTGGTGATGATACGAGAGCGATGAAATGTGAGCGACGGGACACCAGAGCCACATTTGTCAACACAGCCTATGTATTGTTTTCAACGTGTCGATACAAACAGGTTCGAAGTGCCACGGATGGGTTAATGAACAGTTATGATAGGACGTGAGGTGAATTCAGTAATCACCTCTCATGTGGTTTTCCATATGAAGTAGACGGAGAGGGGTGACAGGGGAGGAGGGCATCAGAAGTCTACACACACAGTTGCCAACAGGAACCTCAGGGGTTATATTTGGGGTTATATTTTCCCAGAGGAAAAAACAGATAGAATTTTTATATGAAGCTCACACCCACATGTATTTTTGAGGTTCAAAAGGGGCGAACTCAAAAAGATCTGCGTGTGTGTGTGTATGTGCCTTTGTGTTTATGTGTGCGTGTGCGTGTCCATGTGTGTGTGTGTGTGTGTGTGTGGGGGGGTGGGGGGGGGGGGGGGGGGTACTGCCGCTTTATGTTTTCTGAGGTTTTCAAATAGCTCCTCAGAGCGTTTTTGAAGCCCTGTCCAAACCAGTCCCTCGTGTCATTACCCGCTCCCCGGCAGAACTTTCTAGAACACTGCATCCATCTGGAATGTCCCAGCCTAATAGGGTTTGGCATGACGGATTATGCTTTTAATAATTAGGATATTACAATGTGAGCAGGAGGCTGGCAACAGAGGGATGGAGTGAGAGTGAGGGATGAATATTGTTAAAGAAATGAGACCTTAGTGAGAGGGGGTTGGAAGAAAAAGAATATTCACATGCAGAAGTGTGTGTGTGTGTGTGTGTGTGTGTGTGTGTGTGTGTGTGTGTGTGTGTGTGTGAAGAGGATAGGAATAGCTGAGCCAAGATCCTGTAAAATGAACCTTTCATTTTTACAACACCGCGAGGTTTTCTTTCCACCGAGGAGCAATCGTGCGAGGTTCAGATCGGCTGTTGTCTTTGGATATTCATGTGTGTTTCTGATTATGTCACGTGACTGTGCGTTATGTCCTGATGTGTAAAGAGACAACCGGGAACGTGAAAATGGAAAAGGGCATCGGTGGTGGGTGCTGTGTTTCACTTCCTGTGTAGGGGTTCGCAATGTGGTGTCACTCCAACCCTCACAGCAGAGAGAAGCACTAAACATGCAGGCTGCTAAAACATCCTCTCTTATCTCTCTGTCTCTGTCTCTCTCTCTCTCTCTCACCCCATTCGGTGAATCACATAAATCATCCACTGTCTCAGCAAAGCTGACCTTCCGCTGACCTGCTGGCTTTTAAAAGCAGTTTAAAAGTAAAGAAAAAAAAAAAACAACAACAAAAAAACCCAAGAACAAAAAAAAAAACAACAACAAAAAAAACCCACCAACAGGACCTATCTGCGAGGCCATCAGGCTTTTAAAGCAGGAAAAAAAAAAAAACCTGCTCTAGACATCAATGATAATATTTTCCACATACACATATAAGCCGTAGAGAAAAAAAAAAAGTGTCCAGCCGCTGTATGATAAGCTTAAATCAGACAGGTGAACATATTGTGTTAATCTCATATACAGTCAGCAAGAGCCGAGATAACACGCTCCACTGACCGATAAGACGGCGAAGGCAGAAATTTAATAAAACGTTATGAGACCAAACCCTTGTAAATCCTCAGCTCTGTTTTGGAATATGAGCCATGTTTAATAATAACTGTCATATTTTATTGTAAAGCAAAATGGCCATCCATAATTAAGCTGCAATCCATCTGTCATTTTTACTACACCATGCTATACAACGGTGTTGACATAGCCCGGGGACCGCAAACAAGGTGGGTAGAGAGAGAGAGAGAGAGGGAGAGAGAGAGAGAGAGAGAGAGGACAAGAAAGATAGAGTGTGTGAGCAAAAGAGCAGGCCTCTCCAACAAAGGCATGTCGAGATTCCGAGAGTGCAAGTAATGAAGTCTGCAGTCCCCTAGCTTTGCTCTGCTGAGGAGTCATAGAGAGAGAGAATGAGTGTAGCAGCTGTGAATCCAGGCTCTGTATCCCTCCTTTCCTCTTTCAGGGGAGTTTATCGTCTCAAGAGCAACTCGCAGATATGAGAAAACGTCATTCACTCCAAAAGGGGCCACGGGGTTTTTGGCAAAAAAAAAAAAAAGAAAAAAAAAAAAAGGTCCATCCCAAAAGCCGAGGGAGGGCCGTAAGCGCCCACGGACAAATTAGAGCTGGTTGTATATTTCTCGTTCTAGAGCAGTAAATCCAGGTATATGAATGCTCATCAATCACGTTTGAGGGGGAAACTAACCATACAATGGTCAAAAAAAAAAAAAAAAAAAAGAAAAATCCCAAAACAGATGTGTAGGGGTGGAGCAGGGAAAAAAAATATTGGGTCTTAATTATGAGAGAGAGGGAAAAAAAAAAAAAAAAACGAAAAAAGAAAATGTAGTCTGATACATGCGTCCTTCAACATGAAATCATTCTAAGAAGAACATAGTACATCAAAAACAAATACTATTTCACAACTTTTTGCGATTAAGTTAAAGTTACATTGTTTGTGAAGTGTTTGGGGGGGGAAAGCTCACCATTCCCAAGACTCAAAGCCCTTGTTGGGCTGATAAATGATTGGCTGAATTTGGCCACCAAAAGGTGCATCCTGTAAAAGGAGCCATTTTGGATCAAAATGCCAAAACAGTCAAAAAAAACAGACCAAATGTCTTTGTCATGAGGGAGAAGGACATCCAGATGCAGCTGTGGGTTTCACACAGAACAGATAAAAGTGTTAAGCTTCCAGTACTCCTACAGTGCACTCAGTACATCCACGGTGTTTTTCAGAAGTCATGACTACTGAACAAACAAAGCCACACTGGAGTCTGCTCTGCAGTAATAAAATCTGTAGACTTCTAAGATTATTCATGCCCATTTAAGACCATTAAGTGCCTGTCGTCAGAAGAGAAGAGAATTATTTTTCTGTTTATGCATCATGTTTCTCCTCTCAGGTTTTTTTTTTTTTATTATTATTTTGGATCCTCATACACACGGGGCCTGGTGTTCCTTTTGAATGTTTATTTTCCTCACACTTTCTGTTATGCCTTTTGATATTCAGTTATTCTCTTCTTGGAAAGATTTGGAATAAACCTCTTTGAGCAAACTGTAACAAAAAAAAAAAAAAAGCGAGAAAGAGAGAGGTTGGATCCATTTATTTCTGAAATGAAAAACTGATAACATCTGCTGTCTCAAGGGGTAGTAAAAATATATTTGCACTTTATGGAGGAAACACATGCTGCAACAGTAGTGGCTTATCCGAGTAAATAGGATACGAAATTAATATAAACAGAATCAAGTCAACACGAGATGCTCCTCTCTGCCTATCACAATTGTGTCAAACAGTCTTGGAGATTCTATGGACTTTGGCGAACATGTAAAGTAACAAATTAAATCCACACACACACACCATTCCGTAAATGTTTTTTGAGCCATTCTTCTTCTTCTTCTTCTTCTTCTTCTTCTTCTGCTTCTTCTTCTTCTTCTTTTTTAACCGGCTTTACTCCAGAACCCTCAAACAAATGCCAATGCTCTTCAAAAAAGAACTCTCACATAAATAATGTCTCCAATATTGCACTCCGTTATGAGCTTCCGATGTATTTTCAAATAAAGTGTTATTGTGGAAAGGTGTTGTGTTGACTTTGAAATACCATATGGGCAAAAAAGAGGAAAAAAAACCACTAGACGTGTGGCTCTGAATGAGAGGGTTTAAAGACAAGATATCCATTTATTAAGAGGCGATATCTCGCTGGAAACATTTCAACAAGGGCAGGATGTGTTTGCACTAGTGTATTAAATCTTGTTTTGTACTTCAAAAGCAAATTTCCCTGTGAATTACCTGCCAGAGGAGTATATTTCCTTCCTGTTCATGTGTAAATCAGGTCCTGTTTGCCCTCAACTTCACTCTCTCCCTCTCTTTAACCCTCTCTTTCTCTTTCTCATTCTCTCTCTCTCTCTCTCTCTCACTCTCTCTTTCGTGCTCATTCTTTCCTCTAGCAGTCTTTCAGATTACAGCTAAAATAAATCTGCCACCACTATCATTTCGGTGTAGAAAAAAAAATGCCAGTTATTTCATATTTTAAGGACAGATCAGATAAGTCAGAGGAGTGCTGTCCATCACACAGTACAACAGCAAGACAGAATGACAATACACACAATTAAACAAGCAGCCACAGAACCAACTGAGAAGCAAATTTTCCATATCAATGACTTCCTGTTCCTCAAAAAGTCTATCTTCATTACTCTGTCAAGCTAAAATGTAGACCTGATGTGTTCATTTAAAAGTTTTCTGTTGGCTTCAGTCTTCAAAGCAAAACCTTAGCTGCCATTTTAAAATGTATTTTTCCACAGTGAGGCCATAATTCATGACATTTACAATACAGAACAGGGAAGTCAGTTTATCAAAGCAATGAGCAGTTGTGTGCTACACAGAATCGCGCAAGGTCTGTTTAACTTAAAGTCAAATTTGGAGATTTTATAGTCATTGTTGAGGTACAACGTGTATGAACAAAACCAATGGCCATCAACTAAGTATGAAAAGGTGCTGAAAAGCAATAAAAACCTGTCTCAACCTTGGCCCAAGCTACAGCAGTCCATAAAGCGCTCACTTTCATTCTGCCTTACCATAAAAGAGGAAACATACAAAACAAACGGCTCTGCCCCTCAGGAGCACTGAAGATCAGACAGAAGGAAACCTTAGGGGTGTCTGGAAAAGCTGGGGGGGGGGGGGGTTAGAAAGTTTCACCCTCCCTTTGGTGTTTTATGCTGACATTTTGCGTCTGGAGTTTACGACGGGGTCGTTGTTGACAAGTATCCTGGTCTCAGGCTCCTATCCAGTAAATCAAACCCTGGGTCCGTCGGTGCCTCAGACCTCAGCAGAAGAGCCTAACAGACCTGAGGCAGCAAAAGCTCCCAGAAAACAGACCACCGGATATAACAAGATTCAGTTAATCTCTGGTGTTAAGGATAGACATACTGACCTGGGCACAGAGAGGGAAAGAAATCACTAAGAAAAACGCAAACGAGTAAAAAAAGTGATAATTTATAGAATCAAGGCTTTCACTCAGATCATAAAAGTTCCTAAATTATCATTCTTTGAGGCAAGATTGCGGATTTATGGAACTTTATTGCTTTTCTTTGCTAATATTTTAGCTTAGGTGGGATTTTCAAAATAAACTACTTAGAGCTTACCTACCTAATATCTGATAAAAGCACAGGATAGCAGTGAGTCATCCGTCTGCAGAACTTAACTGTGGTGTCTTAGGTGAGCAGGTAGCAGAAATGGATTCATTCTCTCTCTCTCTCTCTCTCTCTCTGTCACACACACACACACACACACACACACACAGACAGTAGTCCTTGTGTACAGCAGACCCTTTGGCACGACCCTTCAGTGGCACTGCTCTGACGTTTGTCTTAGTGCGGATCTGGCCCCGCCCTAGACGATATTTCAAAGAAAAGTTCAGGGAGCAGAATTCAATCCTGATCCCTCATCTTCGCAAGTCTAGACTCCTCTGAATGTAAGCAGCTTTCTCAAATACTTATGCAACCCAAAGTCTGATAGTCAGATTACCTTCTAAACAGACCATCAATAACCCCAGCCCCCCCCCCCCCCGCCCCCCCACCCCTCTCTCTCTCTCTCCCCTGAACATCACAGACCTTGCCTTTGATGCCATAGCATATATTTCTAACTGTATTATGACTGCTTCACCTTGAAACTCTCTTGAGCTGCTTCTCTCCACTGCTGAGCAGTAAATAAGGGTTGAAATATCTAGGAGACTACATCAGTCTGTTATCTATTAGAAGGATCTTTCGTGACAATGGATGTGTCAGACTTTCAACAAGCTTGTGCACTAGCGGCTCCGCTTTAGCATGCTAGCAGTTCCTCGAGCTGTAAGCCTCCTAGCATGCTAACGGCACACCGAGTTCTTTTTTATGTACCCAGCTGAAGTCATGCATGTCTTAGTAAAGAAAACCCCTGTGGTTGCCTCCCATTAATTCATGTTCAGCATTCTGAGCTGCTGATCTCTTGTGTGTTTACTAGAAATGAGCTTCCGCAGGTTGCCCAGAGCATCCTGAAATATTTGCTCTCTTATCCCAGCTGTAGCATGCCACGCTCTCAGTGTTTGTCTCTCATTACGTACTAATGACACACCGCGCTGCCTCTTCCCAGCTGCAAAATAACTTCACACGACGTTTTATTAGCCGTCGTCAGCCACCGCATTAACGGTGTGTACAAGCTTTGTGTATGTATGCATAATGAAAATTTCATCGTACGCTGGAGTTATATTTTAGTTTTTTTTTTTGTTTTGTTTTGTTTTTTTTTCTGTTTGTTTCCATTGAATATCTTATATCTGCATGGCCTGTCAGTAAATACAGAGTGTGCCAAATGTAAATTAAATATGTGGGAGAGATATATGGAATGCCACAATGATACTGAACCTGTTCGCGTTAATTTGGATCCCAGTCATCCGTGACTGTTAGTTTAATTTTCAGAGGATGATTATGATTGACATAAGCTAATCCCCAGCCAACCCATGCGGCCGCGCACACTTAATCCTGGTTCTCTGGCACATGCTAGTTCACCCAATAATGAAATGCATTAGTAGGTATTTCTATCATATGGGATCCAGCACACAATCTAACTACGATAACACTGATCAGAGTCTCTGTATCTTTTCAAATCAATGTATTCCATTCGCATTTCTTAATGTGACCGCCTGGTAGCTGCTCAAGGTCGATGTTGTACAGCTATTGTGTTAAATTCTGCTTTTTGCTAGAACGTTCTGACAAAGCACAAGAGTCTCAACCTAGACATGAGTGATTTGGAATTTAAATGGAAGGACTCGAAACAGACACAGACAAGAGAAACAGACATCGAGTCTCTGAAAAAAAAAAAAAAAAAAGTTATATGTATTACCCCAGCAATTTATGCTGGATGAAACCCATCATTTCTGATGATGCCATGAAGTTTTGTATGGACCACAGACCAAGCAAAGTATAAATATGCACAGAAACATAAAATCTTAGTGATGTAAGTCATAACCACTAAATTGTTAGCCTTGTGATGCCAAAGCCACAGTAAACCCAGAAACGGCGCATAGCGGGGTGACTCCTCTGCGAGATAAAAGAGGATTGGTCTAGAGTTCGTCTGGGTCATGTTCAACGGTATCAAACAAAAATTCCTATGTCCCACTAAACAATGAATGGTTTGTAACATGACTAAGATTCCTGGTACCGTCCAAGCTACTGTGGAACAAAATAGAACCACAACCGCTCTCAACCTTTCGCTTAATCCAGACTCGCTCGTCCTCCTGCTCAGGGCAAAAACAAAAACAAAAACGAAAAAAAAAAAAAAAAAAAGAATAAAGTCAAATTCCTTGGTAGGCAGCAGGCAATCGGCAATAACAACGTAATGTGGTGTGGATGTGGTTGTTACATTAGAATAGGACATTACACAGGCTCTGTTGGTCACATGCCTTTGCCCAAGATGGAGAGAGATCCAGCAAAGATTGGCTTTGATTTCCTCTTTTTTTCGGGATGGGATTGTGGATCTTGAGCAGCTGAGTATCAGAGGTAGCCGAGCAGACCCTTTTGTCAGGCCACCTTAATAAAAAGCCCCGATAAAAGCAGAGGAGGCAGGGGACGAGATGGTGGGGTTAGCGTTATCGCGGCGTTGGGACATGAGCGGCCAACCTTTAGCGCTCATCCCATGAATGCACTGAAATAGAGGCCAAAGCCAATAAGGATTGGGCAATAAAGTCTTGTTTTGCCCTGAGTGTGTGGTGATTGAGAGAGAGAGAGAGAGAGAGAGAGAACAGGTACGCAGGTTTAAACAGCAGGACCGTGTAATCATAGAGGAACTATGCTGGGGTAAAAAAAAAGAGATCCATGGGGAAGCAAATGTTATACAAATAAAGTGTGGGGTCATTCAGGGTGATGTCAAATTTGATCAATAGTGTTTGACCTGTTTTCTTTCACTGAAACGTTTCTTATGAAAGCAAATAATAAAAAAAAAAACGGGAAAAAAAAAACACAGATGCCCCCTCCCGATTCCTAACGCTGTGCTCTATTCCAACTACACACCCCCCCCCAGGCGAGTTATGAAAGTTATAACCTATGAGATGACTGGTTGCAAAAATATTAATTAAAGCATTGAACAAATAGTTTTCGTTGTTAATGAAGGTATTATTTTTGCATGAGGGGGAAGCGGGGGTCTTGCCGGAGGTTTCAGAAAGAAAGAAATTGCACGTGTGTTTGCATTGCTTCGTTTCTCCGCTGCAGGAAAGCGCTCCACACCGAAAGATTTGTTTGAGTCTGCAGGCCGTTACTGTGTGAACTATGTTTAGAATTTAAGTGGGGGTCTCACAAAGGTTGTGACCCCTCCAGAGGGGCAGGAAGGCAGTGCTTACAGCACGTCTGTGACTCCGTTTTTCCCCCCTGCGCAGATCATTATGCTGGTATGCGGGCCAATATCAGGTTGCTTCTAACCACTCATTTTTTTTTTGTCTCCCTCCAAACATGATAAACGCCAGACACCATTTGTCACAGACAACGCTAGCCCTGCAAAAACGCTTTCCGAAGCCTCGACCAGTTTTCGCCCGTTCTAACCTGCGACCAAAGACGACACCCGATACCCACCGTGAATTCTCCCTGAGACGAAACGTGTTCACAAATCAAACAGAGGCCGGGAAACACGATGTTCCATGGGTGGATTTACGGTCAGCCTTAGTCTCTCAGTGAGGGTGGAGGGCTGTGTTAGGCTGTCACCAGCTCAGATAGGGGGAATTGTCAGAACATTACACAATGTTTCCGCTCGGCAACGTGAGAGACGTCTAGTACGTGTGGAAACTGTTTTACTATTATTGTATATTATATACATGCTGTCACGATATTTCTCCATCTCGGCCAGATGGCCTTGTTGACTTTTATTAACCTAAGAAAGATGGTTTGTGTGTTGAAAACTTAAACATTCCATTTGCAGGATGTCTGCAAGTCTATACCGTCTCACTGCCAACCTCAAACCGTTTTCGCCTCTCCTACTGCTCCATAGCGGCTTCTTTGGTTTTTTACATTTTCCCGCGTTTCTCTTTTTCAGAAGGAATGTACAAATTTTGTTTATTCATAAACGAGTAAAAAAAAAAAATGCGATTTGAAAAATGAAAACAAGTATTTGCAGGCGCATAAGAATCATGCCTGTCTTTTTTATGCCCGTGGCTTGGCGTCTATGTAGGGCAAAGCTTCCCCGGACCGCTAACAGTAAAAACCAGGAGATTTACACACTCTTCCTCTCTTTGGCCTTCAGCCCACATCTGCAAAAACCAGTAAAGCTCAGATTCACTTTCACTGATAAAAAAGAAGAAACTGAGACAGAGTGAGGTGGGAGATAGAGGGGGGGGTTGTGGGGTACAGCAGGGAGCCAATCAGAAGTTAGGGAGGGAGCGTGATGTTTTTTTCGGGTCCGGCCAAAAGGGTGTTGAGTAAAACAAATAGAGTTTGTCTGTTTATCCACTCTTAGTCACATGCTTGCTCTGATTTTATGTAGCGTGAGGGGCTAAGAATAAACCTAAACATGTTTATATCTCACTGCATGGACTCGAATGTATCCAGGAGGCCATCTGTTCATTATTGTGTAGATCATATGTTGACACTTAGCTTTCTGTCAGCCGTTGTCTGTCTGCATGTGTGCGTGCGCGTGTGAGTGTACGTGTGTGTGCGGGCGCGCGCATGTGTGTGTGTGTGTGTGTGTGTGTGCCTGTATTTGTAAGTCTGTACACACAGACCAGCTGGACATGGAACTTTGTCATTGTGTAAGCACCTCAGCCCGTTCATGCATTCATGTGCACCGACATCATGTGTAGATGTATTTTAAGAGTGTGTGTTTCTGTGCACTGATGTGGAGGTGTGAGCATGTGTGTGTGTGTGTGTGTGTATGTACATGTGTGTGTATGTGTGTGTGTGTTCTTGTTTTTGCTAACTAGGGAAGACATCTGACTGAAAGGACAATGTTCTGCTGGGGCCACCTATATAACCATAGTTCCCACCAGTAAAAAACATTGAATAGGTTTTTGGGTTTTTTTTATGAGAGATATTTTCTTATTGCTAAAACTAAAAGTGTGAAAATGTTTTTTGGTTAATGGAAGTCAGTGGTCAGTCCCCAGAATGTGGTATACAAGGTGTGTGGGTGTGCGTGTAAGTGTGTGCATGCCTGCCTGTGCATGTGTGTGTGTGTGTGTAAGTGTGTATACATGTGTGTGTTCGTGTGCATGTGCATGCGTGCACACGTGCATGAATGACTGCATGAAATGTTTGCACTCAGTAACATCCAACATGTGCCTGAACGTTAGTGGACAGCGCAGTATTTTAGTCTGGCCAGCCTACACAGTCGACAGTCCCTGCTTTATTACGTGTGGCTCAGTCCTGCATACGTGTGGCTGTGCTGCACTGCTCTCTGGGTGTGGTGCTAAAGGGCTAGAGTTTCAGCCATGCTGCCATTCTCAGCTAGGACTGATTCCTTTACCATATGCTGGATCACTCCCAAACGTATACACCCAGTCTCTTATAACCAAACATACACAAACCACACATACACACACATACACATACACACACACACTCACACACACACTCACACATATACAGCCTTACACACTTGAGGCCCCATCATAGCACTCCGAGAGGATGTTTGCTTGGCCTGAGGCCTTTCAAACAACCACAGTACAACTTTTGAGTTGAGAGGCTAAGCAAAGTTAAGGAAAAAAAAAAGTCACAAATCCACACCTTTCTTCCGTTTAAATCATTTGACAGACTTGCCTCTGTGACATGGGTGGTCGTGCCAGTTTATCTCTCTCTCTCTCTCTCTCTCTCTCTCTCCGGCGCGTTCGGGTTCGTCCTTCGAGTATGAGTGAGGCGGCTGTCACCATGCGGCTATTTGTCAGGTACATCTGACAAACTGAGCGCTGTCGGCTAAAGCCTGTGATGCAAGAGCGGTGCAAAGGAAGGCAGCGAGCTAACAGCCGAGCTCTCAGAGTCAAGATAACAAGAGGAAGAAAGACAGAAATAAAGCTCCAGCAATTTTCCAATGTAAATTTAGTCTTCAATCCAGTTTCCTCCTCCACCTGTAATGTGATTTATGGACAAACAACCCCCCCCCAAAAAAAAAAAAAAATCCGAGGCAAAAGTTAGAACAGCAAAGTATTAAATAAAATGAAAGAGTCAGGGGTGGTTTTATGTAGTTTGGAAGACATTTTTGGAACATTATAATTTCTGGGAAATAGTTTGGTGCAAAGAATCAGGTTATCGTGTCATCCACAACAATTTTGACATGGTTACCAGTCTTGGTTATAACAAAATCCAGGTTTCTGTGAATTGTATTCATGATGTTTCACTGAGGTCTTTTGGGAGGGAGGGGGGGGGGGGGTTATAGAGGAACCAAAAGCAAGATAATTTTCTCTCCACTTTCAGAAGTATTCACACCCTGCATAAAGAGGTATCCTTATGTTCTGATTACAGCATTTTCTTACAGAGAAAAGCAATTTCAACCTCAACTGTAGCCTCTGTCAGAGGGCCAGAGGAGTCCTATTGTCAAAACAAATTAGAGACTGGCTGCCTGGCCTGTCTCTTTTTTTTTTTTTTTCTCTCTTTTTTTAAAATGGCGCAGGTAGAACACAGAGGGGCTGGAGACACAAAGAGAAGAAAGAGGCAGAAGAGACAGAGATGTAGAAGCGTGCTTTTTGTTCGTTAGCAGCTCGTCTTTTGGAATTGAGGCCGAGAGAACACCCCCCCCCCGAATGAAACCGCAGGGATGTCGTCTCAATTTACTCAGTGTTACTTTGATAGTGTCACTAGCTTTTTAAAGGCTCTTCTTTCATTCTCTTAGATATTCAACTCAATTCAAGAGAGAGAGAGAGAGAGAAACAGACATGCAGTGAGTGGATAAGTGTGTGTATGTGTGTGTGTCTTTCAAAAGTCCCTGAAGATAATTGAGAGGGCCTGTGGTGATGAGAAGACAAGAATAATGTTGATGGAAAGATCAGGGTCTAGTGTCTGGACTCATCAATCCAAACCCCAAAGCCCTGGTTACTTCTTAAATCCATCGTGGAACCTTCAAACGCAGCACAGGTAATGAAAGCAATTGGCTGAATATTAGGTAGACCTTAGGTACACTTTTACTGATGATGTCAGATAATCGCTTTTATCATCCATCACTTTACATCATCATTATCATCGCCGTCATATAAAATAACCATCGGTTTACATGAACTCAGCATTACAGCGAAACAGAACGTTTTACAGAAGGTCACTGCAACCAAGCTGACCTGTTGTTAACCTGTGAGTACGCCCTGCCTAACCACATTCTCAGCCGCTAAATCGTCAATTACCAGGCTGTCGGCTGGAGACAGCTTAGGGGGATTCCAACCTATAATGACAAACAACACAGTTGACCTGTAAGAGACCATTTCTTTGTTTTGTTCCTTAATGTGGATGTCAATTTAAGTTTACAAATAAATTCATTCATCATGTGTAGAATAATTTTTACTGACAATAGACCTATTGTTCCTCCTGTACTACTATTGAGATTGCTAGAACATTATTTGAGTGTTGCTCTAATTTTAGCTAACGTTGAAGACTATGATGGGCTTATTTCTCCGTTTAGCAAGATAATAGTATCCTCTTTACCCTTTCTTACAAAGTCAAGATTTGCCTTCAGTTGCTCCCGATTTGACTCAGTTTTTGAAAGTTTCTCTGAACAGCTCTGTCGTCAACCTGAAGAACCCAAAGAAGCAACACTTCTTAAGAGAAATGACATTTGGTTAAACCGCCCTTGTGTCATGAGAGTGTGGGCTTTCTCACCCTAATTCAAAATAATGCAATAACCAACCAATGAGTTCCGTGTTGCCATCCGTTCACGGTAAAGCAAACACCAGAGGCCTTTTAGAATGTTTTGATTTAAAGATGTAGCTAAATCCCAGGAAATGTTTTGCTCTGGGCTATATTTAATTGCAGAGGTGGAAGAAATAAGATTAATGTTGTCATTAAACGTGAGCTTTGGCTCATTAAAACTCCTGACGCTGATTCATGTAATTCAGCATTCGGCTAATTAAGCCGGAATTATTTTGATTGCTTGTTTTAATTAGAGAGATGGTACTAACCTCGGTTCTAAAACCATGTATGTATTTAAAACTACAGTCTGTATGTGAAATGTGTTGTTTTAATGTCAAAACCTGAAAGGTTCTCCATTTTCCAGATTACAAAGATTTAAAAAAAAAAAAAAAGAAAAATTGGGGAGAGAGTCTCACAGCGTGAGGTTGTTCGAGCATGGCAGTGCATGTCAGGTCTGCAGATACCCACATAAGTCTGCCGTGTTTTGAGACCAAGACTGAAACGTCTCTCTTTGTCAACGTGCCAGCATTTGAGGTGTGCTCACGAGGACAAGCACAGCGAAAGAGCTTCACGGTCGACATCACTATCTTTAAAACCTGCAGCTGCAGCCACACTCTGCCAAAGAGCCAGACACATCGGTCATTTGTCTTTACAGTCAGAGGGAAGAGCGGAGAGAGGCGGGAGGAGGAGACTGTCGTCAGTCGGTCCTCTTCTTTATCTGCATCGTTATCGAAATTCAATTGGATGCACAGTCCAGTGGAGCTAGATTCGTTCCCCAGGGTTATTTTCGGTTGGCCGGGCAATTACGCCTCTTCAGTCGGAAATTATTGCCATTGTATGTAAACACTGACAAATAATAGGCTTATATCTATTAAATCCAGGATTAATACATTACTTTTTTTTTTAAGGAGTTCTGGATCAGCTTGACATAGTTTAAATGTCAAAACACCATCTCTTCACAACTGAACTGGGAATGGAAAGAGAGAGAAGGAAAAAGAGAGAGAGAGAGAGAGAGAGAGAGAGAGAAAGAGTCTGACTGAACATAAGAGAGCACTAACCAGTGACTTATTCTGTTCTGTACTGTAAAGACCATGGTCAAGGCAAAAACAAACACAACCCCACAGACCTGACACACAGATCGATGCACTGTGCTGTCATCTGCTCACACACGCACACACACACACAAACACACACTCACACACACACATGCACACACACAAAAACAATTACATGGGGCCTTTATGAATGCTTTAAAACTGTCTTATGAAGTCAGCATTTGTGATATAACTTTGAAACAGTCAGACGCCATTTGATTAAAGCTGTCTTTTGAAGTCTTTATGAAGGTCATTTTGAATGTTTATGTTGGCTCATTTTTAATAAGCAGTTACAGCAGCCTGAGTGGGTGGTGGTGTTATTTTTAAGCGTAAAAAAAACAACAGGAGAAATTTTAAGATCTGCTTGTGTGATGTTTAAGAAAATGTCATTAAGTACGTGTGTTGTGTTTTATAAAAATATTGCACACAAAGACTGGTTTTATTTATATAAATATTGTTATCACTACAGCAACAGGCTTTTGTTATGGAAGACTGTATTTAACTTTTGTGTGTATGTGAGTGTGTGTGTGTGTGTGTGTGTGTGTGTATGTGTGTGTGTGTGTGTGCGTGTGTGAGAGAGAGAGAGTTTGTCAAGGCTGCGTATCAGGGGAGCCCTGCTGTTAGTGGAAGACTCACTGGCCCCTGCCAGGATTAACTGTATACGATGGAGCACATCTGGCAGAACACCCTCTAAACTTGCTAAATGGATGGAAAGGAGAGAAAACTGAGTTCTCACACCTGCTACTGCCCACTCAATCACATCATCCCCTGCCACCCCTGCACAGGTCACCTTGGCTGTTTGTGAGGTCCAAACAACACTCGCTATGCCTTGTGCTTGTCAACAGAACAGAATAAACCACTGGCGTGTCAGAGTAACCCCCCCTGCAGCGTCTTAACTCCCCCTTCTCCAGTCCAATCACCACCTGTCTCTTCACTTTACACCTCCCCAGACCGGAAAAACAGCCTGTTTATAAGTGTGTGTCTGTGTGCTTATGTGTGGACTTTGTTAACGTTACTGGGTTTTCAGATCATGCTTTTTCCACCTTGCATTGATAATTGTGTAACAGTTTACACTGTGTATACATGCCTCATTTCAATCCGTTATATGGCTTACGTCATTTAATCAACACACCTGACCCAAACATGTTATGCTAATGTCTCATCAACACATGTTCTATTCTGTTCTATTCTATTCTATTCTATTCTATTCTATTCTATTCTATTCCATTCTTTACACTATAATTTCCTTGCAGACCAGGACTGTTTGTCACAGACTGAAATCCTGTAAATTGACTCTCAGAGTGTGTGTGTGTGTGTGTGTGCACTTGTGTAGATTAAACCAAAGAGCACAATTACAGTGTTACACGGTTATGCCTGACACATAATCTGCTTGGTGAAGCATTGTGTAATCTAGTGTCTGAATCCCCTCTGTTTTCTATATCATCTCCACTCATACCTCTCTTACACTGGCTGGTTACCGATCACACACCCCACACATATACATATACAGCGTGTGTAAAATGAGGAGTATGTGAGTGTGTGTGAGAGAGATTTAGAAACAATGAGAGAGAGAAAGAGAGACAGATTGGAAAAGCAAATTTGTAATGTAAGTGTTGTTTCCAAATGTTAAATTTCATTGGGTTTGTTTCACCAAGAGTTTATTTCAGAATGATTTAGCATACATTACTGACGAGATGGCTCTGTTTCGCTGTGCTATCATAACTGCATTTACTTGGGTCAGTGTCTCGTTAGATTAACAGTGTTTTTGCATAATCCACACTCGCCAGTGAAGATTATATAAACCCTCTCAGACTTTATTTAAAGGCAGCAAATTGACTTTGAGGAGTATGTGCCAGAGAGTGACATATATCTCATCCAAAGATCAGTCTGTCCAGTTTGATTTACACTCCTTATATCTCTCTCTCTAACACACACACACACACACACACAAATATACACATACACACTCACACACACACACACACACACACACACACTCACACACACACACACACGCACAGGTGAAGTTCACCCAAATACACACACTCTGAGGATCCAGCCAGCCCTCAGAGGCACTTTCAAGAGGATTTCATTTTCCGTTATGCAGGGAAATTATGTAAATCCAAAGCAATCATTATCGCGCTCATTTGAAGAGGCAATAATGGAATACCTTATTTAAATATAATTCTAAGGACAGCTGAGGCGACAGTCTGCAGCTCACTGTCATGTTTTTGGAATCAGATTATATGGGGAGGCTGCACAGTGAGGCAGTTCGTGCTATTCTTCAGTGATCTGAGACCCTGAATTCTCTGTTCATTAAAGAGAAACTGTGGATAAGGTTAGGAATCAAACTCTGATCCACTGCTGCAGATATAATGAGAAAACTCAGAGAATGGGGAGAGAACATGTTCATGTTTTTTTTTGGGGGGGGGGGGTGCTTTGACAAAGAGGGGAGAGATATAAAACATGGACAATAATGCACAATCCGTGTTCTCCATAGTAAAAGAGAGTGATGGGGGGGTAGTGAGGGGGGGGGGGGGGGGGCGAGAGATGAGATGAGATATCTGTGCATATGTATTTGAATGACTGTTGTTGTTCTATCTTGTGTACAGTACATGTGCATATTTAAGCACCTATGTGTATTTATGCATTTACATGCTTTGGTATTTGTGTCTCTTTGTGCGAATGTGTTTGAAATACTTCAGAACATTACAAAACCAGACAGTTAAACTCAGCCTGTGTGTGTGAGACCCCAAACAAGGAGAAAGATAAGTACCTGTGCAATCACATCTCCTGTGTGTAGCAACAACAAACGGTTCATTGATAGCAATGGCATTTTAATCCCTCGGATAATACACACTATCACTAAAACATTTATATCATACAGTTACATAATTCTTAGACTGTGTTGTCATGTCGGGATGCCGGGCCTCCTGCAGTCACGGTTGAGATAAACAGAGAGAAATATTTCTCAGTGCAGATTTCATCAGTAAGTACGTCCGTGACTCGGATTAAAGCGTAGAGTGAGACAGAGTTCAGAACATAAACGATTGTCTCTTTACGAACACGAAAGTCCAGGTCGATGAAGTCATCGTTGCTCTTAATGCTACGCAATCCCCTCCTTTCAATCACTTTCCTCAACCAGAAGCTTTGGAGATGATGTCACGGCTCCGAGAACTCTGGGGTACGTGATTAGGACACTCTCCGATGATTTTTTATATGTTTTGGAATCTCTAGGATGGAGAGGAAAGAAAACTTCAGGAAGAACTGCGCGAACTGTTGACTCCTTGTTAACGAGTTTACGTTTGCGCGTCATCCTAAATTAGCTTGTAAACGATACCAGACACATCCATCCCCTGAAAAGTTACTTCAGGTGAAATTTCAAGGTTCTACAAACATAGAATATGGTGATAATGGGCCATTACATTTTTACTGGCTGTTACAAACAGCCCCTGGATTTGACTAGCTTTTTTTTTTTTTGTCGCACGGTAGAAGTCGCGCCCAGAAGCTCCCATACCTCACCCATTTCTGAAGAGGAAGAAGGCAGGTTTTTCAGGTCAGCTTTTAAGAGAGTTTGAATAGCGTGAAACTTGGGGTAGTGGCTGTATTTTTCAACCCAAGCTTCGGGTTAATGTCTCAAAAGAGTCATCTAGGCTCTGGGTGTAGTGCGGGCCCATAAAAACATTGTTTAGCAAGCTCTGTGTAATCACTGTAACATTGCACTGTGCAATGTTCCAGAGTGTCCTGAAAAGTAAAGAGTTGTGTAATGCTTTCCTCCAAAATGCATCGTTACAAAAGGCCCACGCGATTAAACATATTTAATTCAGTTTAGTGGCCCATCACGTCACAGATAATCACTGTAGGAGTTGCAGTACCAGGAATTCTAACACAAATATCTTATGCAATGGTTTTCCAGTATTATACTCCTAAAAACAGTCAACGGGCAGAGTATGATCTGCTTTTTCCGCATATCACGGCTAAACAGCTTAAATCATAATAAAGGATTTCATATCGTTCCTCAGTGAAATATTATTGTTATTTAATGTGCAGTTTAGCATGTTACAATAATCTCGAGCCCAGATTTTGATTGACAGGACCTTGTGTGGCACGTAATGTTCTATTCGACAAACCATAAAAGGACAAGCTTTGTTTTTACTAATCAGCTGAATGTCTAGACATTTTTGGAATGAGTTTTGAGCAAGTGATATGTCGTGTTTATGATGGAACTTCTTTCAAAACAGCCCCCCAAAAAAGTCAAACATTTTTTTTGCAACACCAGGTAAATCCACTTACAGACCAAATGTTTTCTCACTAAATTAAACAAATGGTATTCCTAAACAACACTCAATAACAGGAAAACAAAATCATGTGTACATATAGCCTATCTGGAGATCAGGCTGTTCGAATGCAAGTTGTCTTCTTAAATATCACAATCAATAGCCCACTACGGTTAAAATAGATACAGTAACACTGATACAGGACTAGAGTACCCCTTTGCTCTTCTTACGTTTGGTACGTTTGGCAGCGTGTGGCTGGCGAGTCAGGGTATGTTTGCTTGCCTTGCAAGGTGCAAAAAGCTTCCGAGAAAAGCACTCCCAAAAATTGAGACAGGTAGCGGGCGGGCGAGGGGTGCTAAGGGACGAACTAAAAGCCCCTCAGAAATGTTCTGCAAGAATGGTGTATTTTGTAAACGAACCGTTTGTCCTCAACTCTAACGTTAACTCTGTCGGCTTTCGGGAATACAAAAATGAAATATAAAAACGGGAAAAATTGCTCTTGAGAATTTGTCAGTTTGATTGACAAGCCAAATTGTCTGAGTTATGTTTCGTCTGCTCTGATGACAGATTCCAACGCCTCTCTTTGACGAGCAATTAGCCTGTGTAGTCGCTGATTGCTGTCTGAGCTGTGCATTCCTCAGGCGTGTCAATGATGAAGCCTCGCGACGGTCCACGTCGATGGAGTTCTGTGGTGCAAGCCTGCACTCGCCCGTCTATTTACAAAGCATGCTCCAATGAAATAACCTGGCGAAGTGAAGGACGGTTTTGTCAGCTGAGAGCCAGTCTTTGTCATGGTACCGTCTGGGTTTGTGCTGATGGAAAGGTGATTTGTCGGAGGGGTAGTTGACGATGCAAACTACAAAGAGGACCCACGCATGCAAAAAAAAAAAAAGAGAGAGATTTTATTAGTTTTGATTCACAGACTTTGTTGGAAAAGGTCATCCTTTAAATGCCATGGGCTTAAATGAAAGAAAAGCAGAGATGAAAAACAAATCCATGCCTTAGGTGTTGGTTTTAATCTATGGTGGAAAGGAAGTAGGAGACTGGCATGTTTCTCTGCATTTGTGTGGCACTACAAAGGGGTTTTATGTGAAATTTAATCAGTGTTGGCCTGTAGAAATGTAATTCTGACTAAAACCTACCCCTGTAAGCCAGTAGGAGAGCCAAATTATTTAATTACCTTTGAGAGTGTAGCCTACATACACAGCACAGGAAAGAGTGAACAGTAATACTACATGCAAAAGCATTAGCATTTGAAATTTGATAGTGATGGTTTCATGTGCAAAATATTATTCCTGTTATGATATCACCACTAACAGAGAAATTTTCTTCAGCTGTTTGAGCTGAATTTGAAATATGTTTGTTTCTGTTTTTAATATCTTCATTCTCTATAACATGAGTATTTTTAAGTTGGGTTTTTTTTTTCCCCTCCGCATTTTAAAAATGGGTTTTGAATGTGAACCTGCCAAAATGTCCTTTTTGATGAAATATGTCATTGAAAATGGCTTGACCTAAAAATATCTTGCTAAATCATTTATAGAAAAACCATCAGTAGTTTCACAAAAGGCATAAGGCGGCACCACGGGGTTTCAACCTCTGAGATTACTTCATGAGTCGCTCAAAAGTAGCTTCATTATTAGCAGATTGGCTTTATCCAGTCTGGAAACGTTTAAATTTGCTCTTTCTCTCTCTCTCTCTCTCTTTCTCTCTCTCTCTCCCCCTCTCTCTCTCTTTCTCTTTCTCTCTCTCTCTCTCTCTTTCTCTCTCTCTCTCCCTCTCTCTTTCCAAATGCCACATTTTGAGGGTGAACATTCATTTAAATCATTACGGATGCATCAGCCCGTATACCGCCTGCCTGCGACGCTGTCATACTCATGAGTGATAGCATTTGCCAAGAGTACTCCTACCAGTGTGAAGAAAAGCAATCCCACAGGAAAAAAAAAGATTCTGACTTCCTTTTTATCTTGGATAAATCAAGCTCTAAATAAGCTTGCTGCCAAAAGAACAAATGGACTGCTACTGTAACTGGTACACAAATGTTTTTTGGTAGCAGTCATAAAAATCTGCTGTCTTACACAGGCCAGTTTTTCCCCATGCGTTTCTATAAGCCTCCCTGTCCATGATGCCTTGGCACGTCAGAGATACCAAATCAACTAAAAAAACGAAACAAAAACGGGTTAAATTCTTTCAGATGTGTGAAAGGGGTCTGATTATTATCCCGATTATTGATAATTCCCTGTTCAGTCTATCAACACAAACATTAATAACGTATTACCAACATTCCAATTCAAGAGATGAAATGGATATCAGCTGAAATCATAGGAATATTCCATCAAATTCAGGTTGACTCCATTGTGTAATTGTAAACGCTGATCTTTCACGTCGAACGCAGTTCCGTTGACTGACTGAACGGAAATCAAGTAAAGTGCTGCTCAAGCATCTATCAGTATAATCTCTAGAAAGCAAAATCTAAAATGGAAACGGGAGAGCGAACGCAAGTGCAAATCCTTATAAGTAGAACAGATCACAGCCCTGCTGAGAACACCACCATGTTACAACAGACATCAGTCGCAAGACAAGGGGCCTGTGAGTGCAGCGACTCAATAACACAGCAGGTCCAATGTTTTCATTCAACCCCAACACGGCATTTCACACTGGGCTCCTTCCCTACTCTTAGTTTCCACTAGAGTGGTCCTGTAACAACATCAGAGGCTTCCGTCTAACCTCTGCTGCTCTCCCGTTCCACCTCAGTTCAATTAAGAGTTAAATCTGGACATGCTAGCAGAGCCATGCTTTCAGACCACTGTCAGAAAATGAACCAAGTGAACCAAAAAGGGGTGGAGAAGTCAATGAATTTGACATTGTGTGCTGACGGAGAGCAAATGATACACTGTAGTGCAGTATAGCGTAACGAATTCTAAATAGTTTCAAAGGTCATCATTTGATTTGATTGTGTTTATAGACAATTTTAAATTGATGGTCGCAATATGTTTCAAAAGCAGAGCAGCTAGTGGAGTTTACTATCACAAAAAAAAAAAGCCATAATCATAACTCCCCCTCTGTTCTCATCACATTACAAGAGGGAAATGGGTGTGATTAAGGGAGTGAAAAAAGAGAAGGGGGAGGAAGAAGAAGAAGAAGAAGATGATGGAGAGAGAGAGAGAGAGAGAGAGCGTTCTGAGAATATCGCCCCTGGTCCCACTTTGCTGCGATAACAGAGAACTGCCACGGTGGCTGCTGTCACTATGGGCGACAGCGGCACCGGCACGATGCACATCATCTCAGAGTCCCTGAGGGAGGGGCATGAGAGAGAGAGAGGAGCGTTTGATTTCCTCTAATCAGTCTTGTCTCGGCCGCAAACCTGCGGTCCATGCGTCTAACTCACGGCAGGTAATGAGACGGGACCTTGGTTTGTACTTTAGTTGAGCGAGGACGCGATCCTTCTCTTCGTCCGTGGCACACGTGTATCTCGTTGGGACCGCCACCCTGTTTTTTTTTTTTGTTGTTGTTGTTGTTGTTTGGTTTTTTTTTTTTCTGAGGAGGACACGGACGATGCGCAATCACGACACACTTCAAAGAGCATTCATTAAAACCTCGCCTGGAGACCAAGAGTCCACCCCCATGCGCCCCCCCCCCATCCTTTCTCCAAAGCTCAACCAGACTGACAGCAGGTATAGAAGCACAAGAGAGAGGGAATGAGGGAGGGAGAGAGAGAGCGAGGAGAAGGGGGAAAAAAAGAAGGTGGAGAACAAGAAAAGATCGGCATAGCAACAAAGGAGAGCTTTGGAGTGGATAATGTCTTTTCTTACCCTCTTTTTTTTCTCCCTCACCCTCTCATCGTTCAAGCGAGTGCGCTGAAGACCAAGGGCCATTTCAAGGCTCTGTCTCCATGGCCTTGGTTCTTTGTGTTCTTCAGAGGCTCTGTTCACGAGAACTGGCCGTGATTAAAATGCATCTACCTCAGCGGTTGAACGTGGCCAGCGGAATGTCTCTGACCAGCAAAGCAGAGAATGAAGAAACAAAGAGACTCCTTCTTTGATTGACCCTGTGGTTTGTAATCTGGAAGAAAAGCATGCATCTACACCGCGTGTGTACGCGGTACAAAACACAAAACAGGAAAATGAAACAGCAGGAATTTCTGCATCTTGCATCTGTCATTTGAAATCACAATACAGATCCTCCTTTGCATATCAGCAGAGTCATTTAAATAATAACACAGTGACGTTAGAACTGCATTGACAAACTGATACATAATTACAAAAGGATAAGACTGTGTATCCTTGACAGGATCAGAGTATGGAAGGTAATCTAAGCCACAACACAGTCCCAGATCTCACTGATTGGTTCATTTGAATGTGACAAGACGAAAAGACTAAACTGTCAGAACAAAGCAATGGAACCAGGTCTTTTGATGTTTTATGTGCCATCTTTAATCCCGTTTTCAGAAAAAAAATTAGATTTAGAGAGTGTTCTTTCTGTGTTTAAACTATGTTTTGCTCAGCATACAATTTTCCTCCGAAAACGCTGAAATTTGTTTTCATTTTGAATGCATTAGACAATTTGTTCTTCTATAGAGCCCCCTCCCAAACACACACACACACACACACACACCTCTCTAGCAGAGTAATTCTCCATTTTGTAACCATCTGCACACCACACAGCATCTCAACATGGAGGTCCTTGAGTTGATCAGTTTAAACGTCTGAATTCCTCAACTTGGAACAGCAGTTTGTTAAAAGGAATTCCCACGAGTGTTTGTAGTTCAAATTCATATTTTCTTTGTGGAGCTATGGTCCTAATTAAAATATAATCATTATAAATGGTCCCATCAGGGCATCTTAATCATCAACACACTTTCATTTCCAAAAGGGCCCTGGCAAGCTTCAAATTAAACTCCGCTATCATGTTACTGCACAGACATGTTTGGGAGTTCGTAAGAAATTATTTCCAAATCCTATCAAGTGAAACCAAGGTGGCACATAGACATTCATTACCAGGCGACTTTTAATCAAGAGCCCAGAATGATTAAGTGGCAAATTGAGAAGCTTGTCATCTTTCTAAATTGAGTTTGTTGTCAAGGAAAAAAAAAAGTAGTCATTTTTTTTTATTTCACAAAGTAATTTTACCTCCAACTTCAAACTGTATCAGGGAGCGGAGACTAGTTTGAGGTGATTATCATTCTCTTCTGTAATGGAACAGAACTGTTTCATTCACTCTAATAAAACTGCCACCGAAAGATGACATGCAATCAATAAGTTAGATGTTCTGCTAACTTGTGTTTGAGCCCACTTTTCATTCTTTTGTGTTGGCGGCGGATGAAATAAATAACCCATCTAAAACAGGCAATATGGGCTTCTGGAGTGCCATTATCCAAACGCTTGCACTTAATAGGTTAGTTTGACAGGTTGTTTTAGGCATGACTCTGTGGCCTTTTTGTGTTGTAATTGTTTTGATGATTGACAACTCTGGCATCAGGCACTTCTTCAAACTGGTTCAGTCTAAAATTAAATTGTATTATGGATAGAGATGGCTGGACCACTTCTATTTCTGCAGACCGTCTGGGTCGCAACACTGGCTTGCTCATGAGCGGCTTGCCTTCACCAGTTGGAGACGAAATACAGAGAAAGAATTTCAGATATAGAGAAGGACAGAAACAGAAAGGGAGAGAGAGAGAGAGAGAGACAGATAAAGTCTAAGCCTTAATCCACCACCACATGAACTATACTAGAATGGTAACTAATATGTGTCCAGAGGTGTCAGTGTGGCACTAGGTTGATATGTAAAATAGATTCCTAAAGGGTTTCTGTATGGTCCATTTAGACACACTTATTAACATGTGGTACTCTGGACCTTCACCGTGCCAAAGTTAAACGAATTCACGTGTTTTTCTCGCTTGTCCTGATGTTGCTTTCAGCCAATGGGGATGTTATAAAGCCTGACAGTATGTTTACTTTAGACACCATTTCTGAGCAAGTTTCTGCATGGTTTAGCACCCATGGTCTTTCCCTTTTGATTGAATTAGTTCTGTCTCATGGGAGATGAGCCCTGGTGGCTTTTGTTTCCCCAGAGGCAGCCACCCCTGCTCTCTCCAACAGCCCTATTGAGAGGGCCATAAATTAAAGGCACACTTTGACATGGACACACAGTAAACCCTGGCCCTAGCACAAACACAAACACACAGGGCTTTCAGTGGGCTATAAATCCATGGTACCCTGTGACACAGAGGCACACAAACCCAAATGGTGGGATCAAACATGTGGCGAGAGGATGAATAGATAGGCCCTGTTGCGGGTGCGAGTGGGAGCTTGGCAAAAAGAGGTCACTTTTTGGGGGGGGGCTTTTTTTCCCCACAGGGTGGCCCACCCCTTGGCTGCAGTGTTTTGGTCAGAGTGGCCCAGAGGACAGACACTCCAGCTGACTCTTTAGTCTCAGCTCTATTGAAACAGCCACGTCTTCACATCTGCCATGACTAAAGCCGATCCCGTCTCCCCCCAGGGCAACGCGCACATAAAACAAAGTGTATGAAAGGAGATCAGAAAGGTGAGAGAAAGAAAAACAGAGGATGATGGTGTTGGCGTAAACGGACACGAAAAGCAAACAAGAAAAGTGCCTTTTTTTTTTTTCAGACAACACATTCACAACCAATAGATTTTCCTTGGATCTCGTTCAATGATATATATATATTAAAAAAACACACACACACACACACACACACACACACATATCTCTGACGTACCTGCTATCACAACAAAAGAACATCATTTCATTTGACACATCGATCTCTCTTTTGAACTCTGATTTTTCAGCAGCTTGGCCGTTTGATTACAGACAAGTAACTCTCAAGAAACCAAACCTGTAAACGAGGGGAACCAAACACGTGAAAAGCAGGTGCATGCACTCGTGAGGTTCCTGGGCCAGTGGTGCAAATAACATCTAGGATCATGTATTAAAAAGCTTGACAGGAGTGTCATAAGAAACCTACAAGTCTGAGCAACCCCCCAAAATGAAGGGATTTCACAGTTCTTCTATAGTTCTGTGGGGTGCATTTTACTTACATGGTTTAGAGGTGGCCAAACCCTTAACAGAAAGCAAGTTGCATGCCAATACATACAAAAGTCATTGTGAGAGCTCAGTCGTGAAGCATTTCACGAGATTGGGATTGGCCTCTTCCAGGATGAACAGTTCGATGAGCGGAAAAATGATGTAAACAAAGTACCATATCTTTCTCAGTCTCCATTTCTCAACCCTGATCATTAGATGGTGGGAGACTCTGGAACGGTGCCTGAGAAAGCACATTCTGCCACAGCCAAACGAAAGTCCAAATGACGGGATTTCTTCTAGGAATATTGCATCAAATTCCACTGCAGTTCCGAACATCTGTGTGATCACGGTCAACGCACGCTGAAACTTTTCTGAAGGCTCATGGATGGGCAATGCTCTACTCAAATGCTTTATTGTATGTTGGTGTTTTCTTTATTTTGGTGGGTATCTGTACGACCTAAAATTGTTCTTGGCGTTTGGGCTGAAACAATTACAACTGCAGCGTATCAGGCAGATGATTTGAACTGTTTGTCTTCGGCACCATACTTTGAAAAATTACAGTCTGTAACCCATTCAGATTAAAGCGCTAACATGATAATCTGAGATGAGGATCCATTAAGATTAGTAAATACAGAGCTAATCCAGAGAATCGGAGCTTAAGCAGATGTCTGAATATTTTTAGCATCAACTCATCTGGATGACGTCTTCAAGCAAAGTGGTGGAAACAAGTAAAGGAAAAAAAAAAAGACAGGAGTTGGTCACTATTAGGCCACAATGTTTATTCAGTAGTGTTGTTTCAATGTATAGGTACAATACTGTCTGCTTTGTAAGACTAAAAAAAAAAAAAGTTACCATTACAGTCAACTGTGCTTACACAATACCAGTCACTCGAACCATCTGATGTACATACGGTCTCCAACCACATGAACAAGCACATTTCCAAATTGTAGGCACTTTGAAGGTTTAAAACATTTGTGAATATACATTTATATAATATTTATATATAGATTTTTTCCCATATATGAATAAGCATTTGGACTCAATGGTCAGGTCTTTAATGAAAAACAACAACAACAACAACAAAAAAGAAACCCAACTAAAAGCTAGAAAATCAAATCAAATTAAAAATCCAAAAGGTGTGGCGGTGGGCAAATGCGGCGAAGTGAGAAAACTACGAGTCTTTGGGTTTGTCTGCGGTTTCCGGTACCTTCTGCAGCTGAGCTCCAGCTAAGATGGATGAGTGTCGGAGGGCAGCTAGGTTCCACCCAGAGGAGACGGCAGGTGTGGGTGCACAGTGAGAGGAACACGTGCGGAAGAGAGAGGAAAAGATAAGCGGTAGAGAGGCATGAAGGAAAAGTGGTACACATGCAGGCTCTGGTTCGGTTCACAATGCTCTACATCTCAAGGCAACATCGAGACCTGCTGAGCTTCAGTAAATCCTCACAGAGTAACTGAATATCCGTCAAATGAAATGAAAAAGCATTGCTTGAACGTGTAGCGCGGGGGGGGGGGGGGGGTGGGGGGACTACTGGCCTTTGCATTCTGTTAGAAGAGCACCAAGTCATCAGCACCACCAACACCTGTAATAATTGGAAAAACCAAATCCTCCGTTTCTAAGTGGACTGGAATCCAGTGGATAAAGGAGTCGACTGTTTTAGTGGTGCTGATTTTATAGACCAATGCACTGAGCTTATGCCTGAACGGACGACCAGACAGGAAAGTCTGAGCCTTCCGAGCCCGTCATTCACTGCAAAATCCGAAAGCGTGTCAACTTATTAAAAATCACACCACACTGATAGCTTGGACCATGCCTTGCAATCCAAGGCTGGACACCAGAGACAAAAGTCCCCTGCCAAAACACGATGAAATTGGCATGTGAGAGGTGAAGCCATCTGTCTAACCGCGATATGGTCTCCTCAGAATCCACAGAGGATATGGTGGCATTAACAGAGAGTGCAGGTGTGGGAGGGGGACAGACCTTTCTGGGCCATGCTGCAGCACCCCCTGACACAGGACAGTTTCAGACACTGACGCTGTATCAACACGTACCATACGAGGTCAGTTTATATTAAATAACAACCGTTGACTGTCAGACATTCACGAGTAGACCTTACGTCGCCTCGCGAGTTATGGTTTGAAAGCAAGTATTTAAAGATTTGTTGTTAAGCTGGCCAGAGGTACAACAAGATAAAAAAAAAGTAATAACAATAATAATTCCACTGAGAAACATCCACATGACTAAAATGTCGTGAAAGCAGAAATAAACATTGTAACCTGAAGGAAGGGAGAACATTTACAATGACTGTTAAGAGTTAATCCAAGGACAAAATATCTCCATGAGAACTACAGAGAGGCAATTTGTAACATCTGAGAAAAGATAAATTAAGGAAACACACCTTTAAGATCAACGTCTGACATGCTAGGACGAAAAAAATAATTGGAACTGAAAATAAGATTGGTACAGAACAATTATATTCAATTATTTCCACTTAAAAACTTTTTTTTACAAATACATACCGCTACAGTTAAAAAGTAGTCAGCGACTAAAAACAGCTCCTTTGACTGAAGACCGAGGCAGACTTCCTCACCTTTACAGATTGTGTTTTTGTCTTTTAAGCCTGTTCAAATAATACACACAAAAAAAAGTTTAAATACATGGAGATTTGCCATAAAATAAGCACTGCTTGGCTTTTTTTTTTCTTTGAAAAACAGAGAGAAAGAAAGAAAGAAAAAAAAAAGGTCTCAGTTGCAATGCTCTACACAATAGCTTTCCATTGTTATATATATATATTTTTTTTTTCCTCAATCATCATTTTATTTCATTTGAACGAGTTTGTCGTAGTCACTGATATGAGACCGTCATTCTGGTTGGTGAAGCATGGTTTACAGGAGGAGGCGAGGGGGAGGTGGCGGTGTCTTATGCGTAAAACTCCTTGGTGGGTGCCTTCTGATAAGCCGCTCCGGAGGGCTTCCTCTCCCCCAGGTCGTAGCTGCCTTCATCCTTCTTCCTCATACGGTACACCAAAAGGAGGATGAGGAAGATGGCAAACAGGAAGCCGATAACTCCGCCGGCAATGACAGCTGCAAACAAGGACGAGAGAGAACAGGAGAGAGAGAGAGAGAGAGCGCTTTACAAACTGGGAATAAAGAGCTTTAACTGACTGGTGTCGACCAGTGAATAGTGACGCTCGTCCTTCGGTAAAAACCTCTCCTGACAGACTTCCTGTAAACCTCTCTGGAGTGGTTTACTGCTCTACTGTACGGTACACAGACGTCCAGTGCTACTTGTGTTCTCCAGCCAAGCGCTTTTTTTTGTTTTTTTTTTTTTGATATGGGAAGTGCTGGAGGGAGAAACGGAAGAAGAGTGGGAGCAACGAGCAGCATAAAGAAATCTGTCACAACATGCACAGGAAGAAATACAATCATTTGCAGCCTGTGTTCTAAAGGATATTAAACCAACAGCGGGAGCAAAGCAAATCAACTTAAATAATTTCCCATCTCTTCGCGAGCTTCAGGAAATTGATCGTTTATTTTCAGCAAGGGACATGCTAATCAGCTGTTTTTATTTTGCAGCTCTTCTGAAAGGGGGGGAAAGAATACAGTAATAATAATAATAATAATAATAATAATAATGAGGAAAAATAATTGAGCATTATAGATAGAAAACAAGCAATGAACTCTGAAAGATCCCTGTGAGAGATGCAACTGAAGTCTAAGGAAGCATATGCTGCCATGTTATGAAACATAAAAGGGAATTCTATGGGGAACCTGCTATATCGAATACTGAAGCAAATATTACCATGGCGATAGCAGAAAATAAACTCACTCTTTCAATGCACTGGGTAAGAGTATTACGGCCATTTTACTTGCTAAGCCTTGAATCGGGTCACCCATAAGCATCCAGCTGACTAACCAACACAGGAACTGAACAGGGGTCGATTGTAGCGTGTTTTGTTTGTTGTGGGCATGTAAAGCCCTCTGAGACTTTAATGAGTGCTACTGAGCTCTAAATAAACTTGAACTTGAGCTTTGTAGCATGGTTGCGTCAGGTTCTCAAGAACGTACCAGCCAAGACTTCTGTTCTCTGGAAGAGGTTTTCCGAGCGCACCTCGAAGGGTTCCCCTGGGGAGCGCGGGGAGTTGGTAGTGCTCGTGAGAGAGTTCCTACGAAGGTCTTCTGTGACAGGAACTGGAGGCTGAATATCAGACAAGAGAATGAGGGTTACTAGGTTTCTGATTATAGATGTGATCAGACAAAGACTGCAATGCAAAATAACCATCTACAGCAGGGCAGGCGAGGGCTTTGTGAGCTCTCTCAGGGGGTGGTGTCACTGGCAATAAGTTCCATGGTGTTCTGAACAGCCGCACTAAAGAAAGCAGGTTGGCAAGGCTGTGACAGTGGACAGCTGCTAAACTGATAGAGCACTCAAACTGAAGTTTGCGGCTATAAAGTTACAGTACACATACTGAGGTATGTGGTAGTCCACAAACTGGTATCGTATGACTATTATGGCTCTTCCAGTGGGACAAAAATGGTATTTTCAGGTGTCCTCTAGAAAAGCAGATACCTCTGTTCGAACAGGTTTTCTTGGCATTTCTCTGGGTATGTCTCGGGGTAGGGACGTCTCCACTCTGGGTGTGAAGTCTTTGGTGGAGTCCTGTGTAGGCTCAGCTTTGGGTGCAATGAACAACGTGTTCACAGTGACTGCTTCCTCGACCTCTTCACCAGCACCTGAAATTCAGACAAACAACGTTACGCCCAAAAAAACAACAAAAAAAAAAAAACTGCAACCCTATGACTTCTGTCAGTCTGGTATTAATCTGTACACCATCTGCATTGTAAATAGGATCTTGGTTGCCATGATCCTCCCATTACATACTCGTAAGGCTTGGCCACTGTGGAATCTATACCAGATCCTTCTGTTCTCAAGAACGGATTGAGGATCACAATTCCAAACCACCTTCCAAATCTGGTTGGACTACAACATCATTCCTGTCCTAAGATCAGCTTTTAAGGGATACTCAAAGTGTCTCACCTGATCCTGATCCGGAGCTGAAATCGTCATCATCCTCTGGGTAACCTCCAGACCCTGTATCCTCCAGGTACAGGTCGTCGCTTTGGGGCTTTGCTGAGACCACTATCTGCAGGAGAAATAACAGGTTTAAGAATTGGGAGCTGTTGGAGTGCCTGCTTTTTTTCTCTGCTTTTTCATCTCACTTCATGCAAATTACACTCTGTCGCACTCGCATACACGCAGCCTTCGAAAAACGAGACGACTCATCATTCTGTGAGAGCTAAACAAAACTAGATGGAAAGAGGAGACAGATATTGTGTTCAACACAAACGGAGGAACCATGACTGAGCTGTTCAGAAAAGAAATTTAAAAAAAATGTCTTCAACGTTTTCACCTCAAACGTCCGCAGTAATTTCACTGTATAGACCGCTATACACCTTTCTATTTCAACACAACAGACACATACGCACTGTACGCTGAAAGTAACAATCAGTACTTTTACTGAGAGCATGATATAAAATGTGCTTGACTATCTGTGCTTTCCTGCCATGAAAGTCTCAATATTTCTGATTATCCAGTACTACTGCAGTTAGGTACATTTCTCTACCAGTGAGAAGAGATCACTCCTTTGGCTATAAGCTAACACCATTATGGCTACTGCCCGCCAGCCAGCCTGCCGACGACCGTCACCATTTTATGACACAAACAGCAGGACCGTCACATGTTCAGTGCTCAAATTAGAGGGGTCACAATTGCCTCCCCTCAGTCCTCTTTCTCCTTGTCCCCATGGTGACAACCCAGGGAAGCATGTCTGGAAAAATCAACAAAGCTGCATGACTCGTTCAGTTACTCAATCTTTACTACTCTTTGTGAAGGACAGTTCACACTCTAGTGCTATATACTGTAACACAACCTCAACAGGTCTTTAAATCCAGTTTTCTGAAGGGTTTTTTATTTTCTTTTTATGAGGGTGTGCTTGCTTTACCAAGGGTAAATTGTGTGTAATTTTTTTTTTGTGTTTGCGTGCTGTTGATTTTGGTTTGTGTACAAGGTTGACAGTGTTTCTTTGTGAAGTAGTGGAATAGCTGCACAGACCCCATGGTAACCTCCATTCAGCCTGGACCAGTCCCTGCCTTTGCTGCTCTCTACATACCAATACAGCTTTAGAAAAACCTTACAAAGTGGACCCACTGATAAATCATTCCTTGGGATTCTGCAATGTGAGGTGGTACTCTGGGGTGGGGTGCAATACAGACATTTGTTGCTTTGTTCTTTGGTCAGTTGTGCCTCTGCTGATTAACCTAAAGATTCAACGAGTCTGGACATTGTGTGTGTGTGTGTGTGTGTGTGTGTGTGTGTGTGTGTGGGGGGGGGGTCTTTCTTTAAGATATACAGATACACACATCTTTCCAACATATTGAGAAAAGCACAGATGTATAGCGGTGTATAGCGGTGGGTCAGTTTGTGTGTGTGTGTTTGGTTTATTGATATGAGAAAGTGTGTGTGTGTGTGTGTGTGTGTGTCTTCAAAGCAGGCTCTGCTCTCTCTCTCTCTCTCTAAGTAACAAAGGGGCAGGCTTGTTGTATAGAGCAATGAAAGAAGAGAATGATAAAACAGAACAATAACTGCCTGACTGAAAAGCAGCACTGACTTTCTAAAAAGACAGGCATTCAGGACCGGAGCTACGATCAAAGCAGGAATTTGTTCAAAGCACCTTTATCTTAACCTTCCTTTCCCTATGCTGCAATTCTTTCTCCAAACAATTCAGTCGACCAGCCCACACTACACGATGCTTTTTTTTTTTTTTTTATCTATACAATCAATCAAAAGGGAAGAATTCAACCAAACCAACACCAAAGCACAAAAGAAATTAATTACATTGGCCACCCACCTGCATTTCTTCCCTTGTTTCAGGGATTCTCATATAACTGGGTAGCCAAATTATTGTGCCATTTGTGAGGAAAAAATATTGGGGGGGGGGGGGGGGGGGGGAAGCTCTGGACCTAGACCTCCCACCCCCACCCCCACCCCATCCCAGGTCATCTTTAAACTTCCTTTTGGGTGCTTTGTATTAGCTTTGTAGAGCCCTTGAAAAATTGGCCCATGTTCATCCCGACTCTTACCACAAGTTAACACTCTCAGGCTCTCTGGTTACCAAAGTCAGTTTTGTTAATGTTTGTTTATACTTCTACATATGTCTATTTATCTCATTTCCAAAGCTGTTTATTGTCTGTGATACTTGTGGCGAGCAGAAAACCACCCATGTTGACACCCCTCCCAAAGAAAAAGCAACAATAACAAGTATCACTGTCCGCATTCTCTAAGTTTGTGTATGGGCCTTTGTCATTGCGAAAATTGACTGCTAGCATACACTTTAAAACACAAAGTCCTGTAAATTCTCTTCCCAAGCTCCCACAATGTGTTCCTACCCGACCAATCATCCTTAAACGCGTATTTAAACTGTTTTCCCCATACAAAACAATACCCAACCACCTGATTAAACCAGGGCCAAATCCTGACCACACTGAATAGCGAGAGTGCAGTGATGTATATTTGTTGTGGTTGACCTATTCTTGCTATCAGAATCAGGCAGTACTGCGCTTGGCACAGAGTGAGTGCAAGTTTTCATTAGTCTGGGGGAGGGGTGTGTGTGTGTGAGTGTGTGTGTGAGACGGGGGTTGGGTTTAGAGATACACCATGGAATAGCGGAAGCCCTAACAAGTGACAGTGAGGGGCTGGCTGACTGATGGGGAGTCCACAGTAACGAGGGCCATTGCTTTGTGGCCCTCTTTTGAGGATATGGGCGAAGCAGTTACTTCCGTCTGTGCTTAATGAATGCCAGGCCAGCGGGAGGCTGTGCGTTTCCATAGTGAACCTGTATGTGAAAGAGACACAGACAAGGGTAGGGGAAGAATGGGAAGGTAATGAGGTAACGATAGTGGTCATGAAGAAGAGGGAGAGAGAGAGAGAGAGAGAGAGAGAGAGGGAGAGACAGAGAGAGGGAGAGAGCGAGCGAGCGCACAGGGGACTGAAGGAGATTATGGCTTCTGGAACAGACAATCTGTAGCCTGCAGGTTGCTTTGCTAAAAGCCTGTCAAAATGCAAGTCCATGCCTAACAACCTTTGAAAGGCAAGAAAGGTTGGCTCTGTGTAGTGTGTGGTTCGCTGGAAGCCATGTCATTGTTGAAGCAGTAAGAAGAGGAGGAGAGAGGAGTGGTAATGGGGGGCGGGTAGGGTGGGGGGGGTTGGTAGGGCAATGCAATATGCACAAGGGGCTTACTTAGCCAGCCCATCCTCCACTCTGTGTCCAGCACAGCTTCTATAGTACTTTTACCAAAGAAGGGACAAGTGTGTATCTCTCCAGACAGGGAGGGACAGCACACTCCTCCTGGAACACCGCAGCATATGTGGGCTTTTGTAACTACACTTCAGAGACACTGATCCTGGTCCAAAGGAGCTGCAGAATGACAGATTCAGGTATTTTACATTAGTCCTGCTAGAGAGCAGTCATCCAGGAAGAGAACTGTCCGGCCAGGTCGTAAGAAGAATGTAGACGTGCACGCACAAAGACACACTTGAGAGAAAACGGGAAAACGTGGGAAGAGACGGAGGCAGAAATTCTTCATCGGCCAGTTGCATTTTGTGCACTCTTGCTGTGCACAAAACAATACCTCAGCTAAAATTTACAACAACAACAAAAAAAAAAAATGCATTATCAGTGTGCCTGAAGAAATGATCGCATTGATTTTTTCTCACAAACTTAATAACAACAACTACAAATGGAGAAGACATTTGTATCTGTAAAACTGTACGCTCTGCATTTTTTAAGAAGTCCTTTCAGTTGTTGGAGATGGATTGGGCTGTATTTCGTTGGGTCAGCAAACAATTTCAGCGCCTATCTCTGCAAAACATAATCAATCCCACATCCAAGTTTTCTGAGAGAGAGAGAGAGAGAGAGGGAGAGAGAGAGAGAGAAAGACACGGTGACTGTCTGTTACCCTTTGTATAACAAAGCACTGAGACCCGTCGGTTTATCAATAGACGCGGCGAGGAACTGATCCATACTGCGATCAATGCTGACACACAGGCCACCGTTCTGTTCCATCAGCCAACACCGGGTTTCCCAGGCCAGCTTTATCACCCTTTAATCAAAGGATGACCAGCAGTAGCTCTCCTGTCACTTCTCTGTAGGGAGGGTAAAGTGAAGAGTAATGGCCAGGAACAGACAGCTACCAGAGGCCATCTCCTGGGAGGTCCACGGGTACAGCGCTGTCAACATCTTCCTTATAGACCATCATGTCATTTTTGAAGGTGTTAGTCGCCCGCGACCTCGGCAACCCCCAAAACACTTCACTGGCGAACTCGAACTGACAGTAACACATGCTTCTGACTCTGGCCTGGGAACAGGGTGAAAATGAACTTGGGCAAGCCAAGGGTATGATCACCATACTGTTTCAGGGCTGAAGTTTTCTTTGCCCTCTTGAGCATCAGGGTCAGGAACTAATTAATACTCTTTCAGAGGCAGCAAAGGGATGGGGCCAGGTAGAGGGAGGGTGGGGGGTGGGGAGGTTAAGTTCCTTAAGGCAGCATCAGCAAATCAAAGTTGGAGCCAAACCGTAGAGGGCCTGGTGTGGAGGAACGGAGAAGGGGTGGAGGGTTTTGGTGAGGAGAGGGAAGTTTGCAAAGTGATATCATTCATTCATTGAGGAGAAGTACTTGATCTTCAAAACAGAACCAACCTCATCCATGGCAGAATGGTTTACACTGTGGACTGTGAGTCATTTCCTCTTTGTGAGGGGAGAGTTTTGAAATGCTTTGAAACGCTGACTCTGTCATTGATCATAAGATCATCATGTGATTATTAACTATGCCAACATCAGAAGCGTTTTGGAAGTCGCTTTTTGAGTTTTGAGTTCTATTACTATTTGACAGATGCTGGTCGATCAAAGGAAGAAGAAGACTGTGTTGCCCACCCACAAGAGGGTGTACCTACCCAGCTCTCTTTAACAGTCAGATGAGCTGCGTAACCCAACTTCAACATTCAAGCTACTGTGTTACTTTTACATTACAGGGGGGGGGCAGTTGTTTGTGTGTCCTTGGTACTAGTGTCTTACCTTTAAGAACAACCCTGCAGCGCCACTGAATTGGACACACAAAAAACCCCCCAAAAAACAAAAAACTAGCACTTGCTGCTCAAGCAGCACGTTACACTGTGATTCATGGAAAAGATATGAATGTTGCTCCGTGAGAATGATATGAATTGTGCCTCGGGTTATTGACGTACACAGACATACACAGAACGTACAGTCGACAGGATTTTGACAGACTTTGTCCATAAGTTTTGCTCTTAATCTTGCCCTTGCCCTGCCTGTCTTTCACACAGCCCCTCTCCGCTGGTGAAAGTTAGTGAAAGCACGTTGGCCCGGGAAGTATGCATGCTGGCCCAACACATACTAATACCGTCTCAGATTCCAAAACAAACGGCCGTCTGACTAACACGGGCCAGCGCCACATTCCTGGGCTTGAGCCCCCACGGAGGGGCAAGGAAGGGTCTCCATCCCAAAGCTGCAGGGGCAGCAAGTCTGACGGTCACGGCGTAGGTAGTCTGTGAACTGCTCCTGCTCAGACTTCAAATATCAGGTCAAACTTCCCAGCCATAGAACTTCAGGTTTTGGTGGAAAAAAAAAAAAGAAACCTTATTCTTAGAGTGTGAAAGCCAATTCTCCTGTCACATTCAGACAAGCAATGGCTTAAGCATAAACCATTCTCTTCAGTCAGAAAAAATTGAGCAAACAATCCCAAGCAGAGTGGGAATTAGATCCAGCAGATCCTACAGTTTTCTCAGGACTGCGAATGCTCAGCGCAGCTGCGAAGAAAATGCCCGCAGGCAGTTTTATAATGTTTGACAGATACATCATATATATTACCACTCGAAGTATAGAACATTTCTGTGAGTTCTCCTGAAGCTGAGAGCTAATACTTATTTCCATTAGGAAAAGAAAACTTCATGAGATCTGTTTCGTTTAACGTCTTCTCCAAACACACGGCGGGTCAAGGTCTGGTAAAAGACATTCATTATATCCATATGTGAACAAACAAAAAGGAGAAAGTTTCATTTTTAATGTTTTGTTTTTAGCCTGGTCTTCCCTAGACTCCTGCCTGTCATTTTATTATTACGGTCCTAAGTTACATGATCTACACAGAGGTGACATAGATACGTCTCCATACACTGAAACTACAAACAGGAACAATTTAACAATAATATCATTGTATTGCAACGACACTGAATTTTCAACCCATTTCCGTGGAGAAACTTGAACTAAAATGATCAAATGTGAAATAGAATTTGCACGAGGAGCATATTCGTCTTCCACCGCTACGCATTAATGTTCATTAAAAAGCTACCGGAGGAAGGAGCTAAACGAGAGCTCCTAAACCCGAAGAAATCAAAAGAAAACATGGTCTAACTTAATTCTCCTGTGTTGGTCAAGGCCATAAAAAAAAAAAAAAGAAAACACATTCACCCCTTTGGTTCCTCATAAGATGAAAACAGACTGTGGCTATGACTTCCTCTTCCCAGTATTGTTTCCTGAGAGGAAGACTGTCGATTTCACGGTTTCCATTCCAAATACAAGCTCAGTGTTAACACAGCCACAGGCACAAAGGCTCACAGCGTCTACTGAACTCCATCAAAATATCACTGACAAGAATTCATAAGAGTCCGTTTAATAGAAAGAAAAAAAAATCACTGTTATCTATTATTAAATCCACAATTTATTTCTCGCTCCTTTTTACTGTTAATATCACTATATTTTTTGAATATAAAATCAAAAAAGAAAGAAGAGGAAATTAAAAAATACATAAACAGCAAAAAGGAACAGAAAAGGGGAAATGCCTGTTTTCAATTAATAGAAACTACATTCTAAAAAACCCATTCGTCTGGTTTGATATACACAATTCTATCCATCACTGAGCCCATATTAGACCATTAATCATTTATCAAACCATCCTCACCCACAAGCCGCAAACCCATCCTTAACACAGCAATGGCTGATTTAATTCAGCTTGTCTGAGTTTATTGTACATATTTTACAAGCACGCGCATTTCAGAGGCTTTGCTTAAGTTATTATTTTTGGCCCTTGAAAGTATTGCCTGCTAGTTATGGGGTGAATTTTAATCTAAAGCCATGCGATGGTGAGGTTTTCACTTTCATCTCCCTACGAGCCCCTGTCGTTCTAAAATGGATCCTGTCCGCCTCATGATCCTGTGACCCAGTTTAAGAGCTTTTGATACACATAGGAAACCCAAGATTCTTTGTGAACTGCGAAACACAATATACTGGGAAATGGGTTTCACCTCCTAGTCAATTTTGTACAAAGATACTTTAAGATTTGTGGTTGAACAGAGATTTTTTTTTTTTTACCTCCATCCAGTTAAAGGAGAGATGGAAAGAGTAAAACCTACAAGGCTGGACAGAGCTGAACAAAGGCCTCTTTTGACAGCGTAAGGGTTTTATGTAGAATTATTCCGATAACCATATTTTCTTGTGTAGACAATAATCAGGGATCGACCAAAAATGTCACTGACCTGACAAGGAAAGTTAAACTCATGTTTGGAACTTTACCATATGGACATTTTTTTCCCCAGAATTTTTTACAGATTTTTTACCACTCTGGTAAAAATGGATCTTGTTTATATCTGTGAATGTGCATTATATGTTATTGGTCTGTAATGTCCATTTGAAATGGCTGACTTGCTGGAAAAAAAACCTGTCATTTAATGAACTAAGGAGGATTTAAAAAGAAAGTGCAATAAGTTGTTTACCTCAAGTAACTGAATTCTGTGTAATTATCTGACGTGTTTTCAGGCTGCAATTTTGTTTTATTTGGATTCTTTGATTCTCTATTCCAGATAATGTCTTGGAAAGACAGCAAAGTGGACTTTTCAGAAATGGCGACCACCACCACATCTAGAAAGACATTAACATGAGAGAGGTGCCCATGTCTTAAGTGGGTGGATTTTTCCTTTCATCCATATCTAGAAAAACATTGACACAGCCTGAGTATTCAATGCTGATTATCACATTTTTACAAACATGTGTGCAATTTTATCCACTTACGACTGCCGTCACGATCCATTTTGAAACGTCATAGCGAGAACAAAAAGAAACCCCAGGACATTTACAATTGAAGAGTACAGCTGTCCACACTGTGAACACACAAACAGAAGCTCTGAACAAGCAACATGAGATCTGCGACAGACCGCCCCACACGGGGTGTTGAGTAGATGGCTCGGTAATCGGGGGGGGATTGTCCTGTTTCTTTACAGGACCAGGAGAGAAGCGGCCTTTAAGAGAGGAAGCTTAGAAGTGAATAGGGCTGACGCGATTAGTTGAGGTAATCGATGACGTTGACGCTGAAAATGCGTCAATATCAATATTTTAACCAGACACATTATTTTTATGAATTTACCTTTTTGCCTAAAAAACGCTTTAATGCATTATAACAAACGTTCCTCTTCAATATCACTACGTAATTGATGCGTGCATGACGTCAGCTGTTTTTCGCTCCGGTCATTGGTCAGCTCCCGTCAAGGCTACAGTTTTAAGAAATCATGGCGGCTACAGCAGAGTCCAATTCAGCTGCAAAAGAGGTTCAGTGTAAAAGTTTCCAAAGACCCAAGGCTTCAAAAGTATGGGAGTACTTCACATTATCACAAAACAAAAAGGTGGTTTGTATATGGTGCAAAGTTTCGATAGCATACCACAGCAGCACTAGCGCTATGCACGAGCACCTGAAGAGAAAACACACAGGCGCTAGTCTGGACGATGGAGTGTTGTCTATTCAGGTTTATTAAATTACAATTAGTAGGAAGAGCTTTTTAATATCTTGTTTTTGTAACCACTAAATACATTCATTATTAAAGCCATAAAGTCATCTCCCTGCTGCCTTAGAATTTCCATTGAATAAAATGAACTTAAGTGAAATGGTCACTTTGATTTTTTGGAGGAAAATCAATTGTTTAGATTAATTGACTAAATCGGTAAAATAGTTGATAGATTAATCGATAGAAAAATAGTTGTTGGTGGCAGCCCTAGAAGTGAATAGGGATTTATGATTACAATGAATGGCATGTCTTCCAAGCTCAAGTCTGTAATGTAAACTCAACAATCATCAAGTCTATCAGCTAGTTAACTTTAGGCTGAATTCATTGTAAGTCATATCTCAGGAGAGAAAGAGATCAGGAAAGCTCACGACTCAAGTCCCAGGAGAGAGATAATAGAGAGTGTGATGCACCACACAAGACTACAATTTCTAGAATCATCATTTTCAGCATTAATTAAATTCTCCATAACCATGGTCACAATATCCCCTGGTCTGGTTTGCATTTTTTGGCTAAAAGACATCAGGTTTTTCCTTTTTTTTTGCAAACACTCCATCATGGTAAGAAGGAATGGCCTGCGGTGAGAGCTAATATAATTAAACAGAAATTAAGATGTTGCCTTGAGGGGCCGATTTGCAAAATTCAAGTGACCCTTCTGGGGAGTCCTTGATCTTAATGTATCACAAATCAGATTTCAATTATAGCTGTCGGGCCTTGGGGCCTTGTAGGCTGAGTTAACACACGTCTGGCCCCACGGCTTCAGACTTCACCTTTCCGGCTTCACTCACTACAGTCTCTCTGAGGTCTCTTTTCATCTTGGGTTTAACAGTGATGCACGCAAAGCTTCATCAAGAGAGGAAATGAAAACTAGCCGGCAGCAACTCTCTCAGGAGCCTGAAAAAAAAAAAAAAACACAACGTGCTGCTTGAGAATAAGGTTGGGCGTTTGTTTTTGTTTTTTGTTTTTTTTTCTTTCTAAAGGAGCCAGTGCTGTTATGCATAAGGGGCTGTGCTGTTGAGGGGGTTCATCTGCTTGGCTCTGAGTAAACCCTCCAGCCAAATGCAGATGGCTCTCTGAACACAATTCAGCTGGCTGGTGTGTGGTCTGGATCAGAGAGCTTCGCCGTCGCCGCTGCTGCTGTGTGCCATCAGTGTTGGAAAGACATTTTCATTCCTGGTAAAACACTCGAGAAGAACTTGGACTTGCCAGAGCCAGATTTTTTTTTTTTTTTTTGGACGAGGATGAAACATTTGGCTTTAAATATCAGGGAAGCTGGAGGGAATGAACACTAGCCGTGGAATGCTTACACCAACTGACGTTTTCAAATTAAGGACACTTATAAGAGGCTACCACAAGGCCCGTATAGAGCTTTGTGATGGTTCAGAATGAACGCCGTAATCCCATCAGGATTAAACTATCAAAAGATAGATTAAAAGCATGCGCGAATATGCCTTAAAAACACATAAGCCTGTGGAAAGGTAGCACATGCTGGCACACATGTCCTCATATGTAACGAGAGACACGAGCACTTATGCCCTCTCACACGAAACCCCCCCCCCCCCCCCGTGCCAAACCCCATCATCATTCAAGTGGAGTAGCGCTGGCGGAGTAGCAGTGAGGATGAATGCAGCCCTTTCAGGTTTGAGCGTGTCTGGCATTTCCTCCATCACTCCCCAAGCACAGGTGCTGCCCCATGAGGCACGCAGAGGGAAGAATCATCTCTTCAAGCCTTTGTAACCATCCATGCCAGGCATACTTTATGTTTCTGCCGGTCAATAGGCTGGCCTATTCTACCAGCTGTACAGAACTTTACACAGCGTTTACAGGACAAATTTTACTCAACATTACACAGCCATGCAGGACTTAGGCTACTTTACATAACATTACACAGCCATGCAGGACTTACTTTACATGACATTACCTAGCCATGCAGGACTAACTTTACACGACATTACCTAATCCTTGCAGGACTAACTTTACGCGACATTACCTAATCCTTGCAGGACAAAGCTGAGATGCGGTAACGTTGTCTTGAGAACTTCCACGTTCAATTTCAGATATTTCAAGACAAGAAATATCATTTTGCCCCATCACTGGATGCAAATAGAAAAAGCACTGCAAATCCACAGACCACTGAACACCAGTAATCTCCCCGCAGCACAGTCATACTGCACCCCAGTTCTAAATCCCCCCCGTTAACTTCGTTTATTTAAGAGTCTGTCATGATACCATGGTACTGCTGTGCCATTCACTTCAAGGACTCCCTGTTCTCCCTTCAGCATGTGAAGATGAAAGCATGCCTTCAATCAGCATTAGCCAAAGACTTTTGTGTTCCAACACCCCCGCCCTCCCCTAAGCATTTTTCCCCAGCAGCAAGGCCTAAAGGATGCTGATGTATAAATTAGCCTAGTTGCTGGTTCAAAGTTTATTTTAATCCAGATTTTCAAGCTAGGTCAGAAAAAGCCAGAGTGGATGCTTTGAGATGCTTTGTCCAGTCTCAGCCCTGGGTTTTTCCTCTCTAAGGAAGCTTTCTCAGTTTCCTCTGTGCCAGCTCATTAACCTCTGTCTTGTCAGAACAGCAGGAGTGTGAATGAGTGTCAAACAGATTGAGAGTAAAGGCCAGCCAAGAACAAAGCAACTATGTATTCATCAGAACACGGAGGAATGGAATGGAGAGTTAACAACTAGGATAAAGAAGTTTCTAGACTCCTGTGGTGGTACAAAAAAAAAAAAAAAAAGGGGGGGTTGAAATCTCACAAAATCTTTCCTATTAGGACGGCAGAGAATGTGTCAGCAAGTGTGATTCTCCGCGCTTTTCTGTATTTATTTCTGTGTTCCACTGAATTACAAAATCGCATAAAAAAATTATGACTGAGTCACCCATCACTTAGCATGGGCATGGCAAAAAGATAAAAGCTTTGGGTGGAGATTTTGCTGCTTCAGTGGCTGATCTGTTCCAATCCTCACCGTGCTGCAACTGAATTCCCATCCAACCAACCTTTACCCTAAGAGGATTTTGCCTCCAGAGAGTCAAGCCATGGCATTTAGTGGGGGGTGGGGCAGAAGGCACTATATGGGGAGGGGACAGGGAGGGACATGAATGGGGTGGGGAGGGGGGGGTGTTTAAGCACAGGACAGGACAAGAGCAACAGAAAACAAGACTATAGAAAAAAAAAAGTGCACAGGAGGGATTCAAAGACAACTTTCCCAGAAACAAAATGGGCCTTGAAGACATCGATCTCTAGTGATAGGGCGATGCTGTGCAAAAGGGGGGGGGGGGGCAGTACTGAAACCATCTCAATGCTTCTCCAGCTAGAAAGCCAGAGCCCACAGCATCCCTTAAAGGTGTAAAGGAAGAAGAAACAGGCTGTGAGCGAGAGCAGCAGGTGGCAATCACTCATCCCATTACGTTTGGCTAATCCAGAGAGTGGAGCACCAGATCTCTTTACAGCCATCAAATCACTGTCCCTGGTACAACCCGTCTGTTCTGTTGAACTGCAAACCAGATCTCATCCTCACCTACAATTTCTGCTCCCAGAACAGGGCATTCATCCATCGAAATATGTCAAGTTTCAACAGCATTAAAAAAAAAAAAAAAAAGAAAGACATTTCTAAAGACAACATCTGTAATGTACAACAGTATAATGGGAACTGACACCTAACCAACAAACATGGATCTTGAAACAAGAGAAGACAAGATAAGACGGGCGGGATGTGTATGTGTGTGTGTGTGTGTGTTGGGGGGGGGGGGGGGGGGGGGGCACATTCAAAAACAATACCACTGCCAAAATGCAACCACCTTTAATACTGGGGTAATCCCGTAAGGTAGACACGATTCCCTGCCAGCTTTTTACACAGAGATTCAGTTGCATGGGGGGGGATTAGTGGTTGTGTGAAGTCTTCTGGGGTATAGTGGCACATGCTGAAGATTAGTCAGATTCATGAGGCACACCGGGCCATGGGCAAAGGAGGATCAAACACCACGGCAAAGGACAGGAACCAGCCATGTTCCAAAAACAGGTTAAACAGATGTCCCTCAAGTGACCACTGCCACTTCCACCACCGGACACCTGAGAAAGCCACTCTTTACTTCACATCTACACCGTGTAAAAATAATATGCAGTTAACTTGGCAGTGTAGTGCAGGAAGACGCTCCGCCATTACAAAATTTCATTGGGTATTGCTGTAGATGTGAGACCTTGTGGGAGACAATCTCAAAGTAGAGTGTATGTAATACTCGGACACGCAGTAGGGCGCAAGTATGTCATCCAAAACTTTTCAGCCCTTGATGAGACGACCTTTATGAAACAAAAGGGGAACGCCCAAGACGTTTATCTCAGCCCATATGTTATACTCCGTTCTCTCTTAATCCAGCCAATTCCCGTCTTAGAACAGCACTAGTCCTCTAATTGTGCCGTCATACCAAATTGTGTCAGCAATTTGTTGATTCCTGTTAACTCTGTATGTGGGGCACAGACCACAAACAAATCGTGGTTAAGAATCTGATGGTTGCATATTTTTAGCCGTGCTCAAGGCCAACACAATGGCCTTAGGAACATATTGAAAGCACCCAGTAAAATTCAAATTTATATTTCATCTTACGTAAATAATTCAACTCGGGGCAACAGAAATAGGTCCTGGTACCAGTGCTTGTCTGTGTTTAAATCTTTCATGATGAGGGAGGAGGAGTCATTCTGTCCCCAGCGGATCCGTGAAGCTGTGGAGTTTATCGGGGCAGAAAAAAGCATGCTCTCCGCAGAGACCAGGGCGATGCCAGATCTCCAGAATGGCCCATTTTGTCCTTCATCACACACACGATAAAGATCGTTTACAAACAGCGTTGCTAAAAACAGCTTAAATATCTCTGTTAAACCTAACGGAGCTCCACAGCCCAGCTATTTTTCCCCCCTTCTTGCGTCACTCGAAAAGAATGCGTGTGGTTACGAGGGCTGCGAGTCTTCCTTTCCAAGACCCAGAAACAACAGAGGCCTCAACGACCCCACCCTCTGTCTTACTGACTCCATATGGATAAAGATATGGAACTAGGCAAAGAACGCCAAACCTACTGCTGCCTCTGGCACAGGCACTGGTGGTTCATCAGTGGAAAGACTAAACACTCCATTACGCAAATAATTAAATTAATTAATGTAAATAAAATACCAAAAACCTGTTCATCAGTCCTGCTCATCGAGCATGTGGTGAGGTTTTACATCTTTATGTATGTGAAGCAAATCTGGGACGGATCAGTTCAGGGCGCTGAAAGTGCCGGCGGTGATCTGTGCTGCACTGGGGAGGGGGGGGGGGGGCGCGATGGACTTTCCCTGTCGAGTGCAGATGTTTTGTCAGTACTTAGTTCAACAGCACACCCACACAAGCTACATGGACAGCATCCTCTAAAGCCCAAATGGAAGGTCGAAGGTTAGGTCGAGCCATAGTAAGGTTACTTACTAAACATTACACTTACAGTAGTATGCTTCAGCAGCGTGCGTGTTTATAAACACAACAGAAATAGAAAACATGACTCAGTACACAAGGCTTACACACAATCTGTTTTAATCATTTCATGCTGGACTTGAACGACTACTGAAAGAAAGACAGACACCAAAGGCGTATGACCTCTGCATCAGCCATTCCAGATGCAATGGGAAGACGAATAGTTGGAATTCTCATACCGTTACAAACAATGTCAGGTCATTGCGTTTTAGCCTGTTTCTAGACATAACCGATTTTCATTTCATCAGACTAATACGGGAGGTTTTCAACCAGAGGTTTGTGAGATTGTGTTGGAAACACTGATGTCAAATTAAACTCATTTGGATAAAATCTTAATGGTGGTACTTGGGGGGGGGGGGGGGATCATTTGGGTTAAAGGGGCTCTGCTTACTTGAAGGTTGAAAACTCATTAATATATTCTCAAAGTACCATTCTTTGAGCCCGTTTGTTTATTGGATATGTCAAAACGCTCGCTAAATGAGGCAGTATAAGGTCTTCCATTAAACCAGCCAGGGAGTTCATGTAATCAAGCATATCTGTGATGTCTGGACTGAAAGTAAAAAAAAAAAAATAAAAAAAATCATTCGTTTTGGACACGCTCCTCCAAAGCCTCCGTCAGACCCCCTCCCTCCAAAACCCCCACCCATACATAAAAAGGCCAGTGTGTAAAGGCACACTGCCGGATTTGAACAGAGATCAGAGTTGAGTTTACAGCACACAGATGGGTGTTAACATAGTGCATTAGTGCAGATTAACTCCCGCTCACGGGGCCGTCGCATTAACGCGTTTGAGCACGTCAACGAAAAAAAAAAAAACAGTGCCGAGGGGGGTTGGGGATGCTTTTTGACCCGTAGTGATTAAAGATCGTCCAATTGCTTAGGCCAGTCCTTCTCTCTCTGCCTTCAAGCCATCATCACCATCAAAACACCGCGCTTCTGGGAGTCTGATTATGTGGTTACGGCTAAACCCATTGGACATGGTGTCTGCCACCAGTCCCTCGAAAACAGCTATTTTATTTTTTTTTTTTAACAGCTCTACAGTTCCTTTCAGCCTTCAGATTCTACTGAGTCTGAAAAAAATAGGTTTACTTTGAGGGACATGCACCCTTTGAAGTAGCCTGTAAAACTCTGCATTTGGCCTCTCTGTCCAGTGAAATGACATTCATCAAGATTACAATGATCGATGCGTCAGCCAACAATATAATTTCTGTGTGGCTTTCTTTGTTTCAGGATATTCTTTTTGAAGTCCCTTGATGGGAAACTAAACTACTTCCTCGATATTCCAAATGGTTCCCATGACAACCCCTCTTTTGTCTCAACATATTCAAGCCGAGATTAGCTGGAAATTTCAGAGGGATTGTTAACGGTATTGTTTTGTTAGCCTAAAACGTGGTCGAAATGGCCTTTTACAGATCATTAAGTAGAGCACGGCTCTGTGATGAATTTAAAGGCGGCTTTTAAAGACCAAGCTGTCAATGAACTGCTCTATTCAGGCAGTCGAATCAAGTTGCGAGTTCAATTGAAATACCAGATGATCAAGCACGTTTTTCTGCTTCACAGAGCGTAGTGGAGATTTCAATTAGATGCATTTGAGAAATGATAAACAGAGCTCATAAATATGAGTGATTGCAGATGTGTTTAATGTGCCGCGCACTCTTTTCCACAGCAATCTGAAGTACTCGCGGGAAACAATTACTTGACCACATGCCTTCAGATCTCTCCTGTACGGGTAATATCTTCCAACTCGTGACGTTTGGGATTAAATTTCTTTCATTGCTGAGCTAAAGAAGTGTCAGCCCACTGCCTAATTTGCATCAGCTTAAATCCCACTGAGCAATACAGGGAATGACTACATGACATTCAAAATTAAGGCACGTCAGGAATTCATTCACACGCAGCTTAATGGATTGAGAACCTGCCCTACAATTTAATACAATCAATACTCAGACCCCCCTGCCCTCCCCCAACACACACACACAATTTTTTACAGTAATAAAACCAATCAGTCTGCTACAAAGCACATTTTACTCTACACAAAGCAGAGGCCGCCTGTGAAAGACTGTACTTCTGACATCTATTAGCTTGCCAAAAAAAATAAAAAAGAAGAAAAAGAAAAAGAAAAAAAAAGTGCGGATATCTATTTTCAATTCTAGTGCTACACTGCAATTTACTTGGGGTATGATGCCTGTGATTTTTTTTTCTTTTTTTCTTTGGTTCTTGTATGTCACTGTCTGCTGCCAAACCAAGTTCCCCCCTGGGATTCAATCAATTCTGTCTTGCTGAGGATCTTATTTTTAAAGCCAACAAAGTTTCCTTTGGCACAGACAGTGTTCGGAGCACGTGCTGTGGCGGACCGTTTTTTCCACGTCTTCGCGAAGTCGCTACTTTCATTCACCACCGCATAATGAAGACACAGAGTGTTTTTCACCTCGTGACTACAACAGCACATAGATCTGCGGATCTTCTCCTTTTGCCAACAGAGACAGTGATTTCTCCACGCGGCGTAAAGCGATAGGGGCCTGCCAAAAGAAGCACTCTCTCACACTCATCTTCATCCAAACTTCTAAGCTGACTGCGTAGAATGGTAAATGCAGAAAGCAGGCGGTTCCACGCTGGGTGCCCCCACCGCCTCCCCCCCCCCCCCCCCCCTCCCATCTGCCTTGACCACTGTTCTTCAACCACTGTTCTCTGAAGGAACTTTCCATTTGCTAAGCTAATTAAGAACACAGCGCAAGTTAGAGGAGTTACTTTATAAGCTTCAGTGTGCAAAGGCCCTTTCCACAAACCCAAGGTCGGTATATAAGAGAGAGGGCTGGGGGTGGGGGGAGGGGAGTTGGTTTCTGGGTCATGGGTTCGCACCCTTGCGGCTCCTGACTGTCTGCTGGTGCGGTGACAGGGCCGTGGAACTGGTTTAGCAGTGTCACCCTAAGCCCATGCCAGTGGCTTTGCATGCGTGCGCTTTTTTCTGCGAGCCAACCACTGCTGTTTCCACACAAGCCCCGTTCTGCTTAAGCCGTTCGGCTGAATCCCCAACGGTATGCAAAAAACTTTCTCCCTATGGAAGAATCGCTTCCAATTCAAGGGAGGGAAGAAGGGAAAAAAAAAAAAGGGGGGGGGGGGGCTTTTTTAAACAACGACGCATACGTCCTACAGATGTTTTACGCTCTCGACATAAACAAGAACTACACTAAGAGTCAGCGGAGCAGAGCGAAAGCATCTCTGTTCTTCTTCTTCTTTTTTTTTTTAAAACCTCCGTTTCATTCTTTCCATCTGTTGAAAAGCGAGGAAGAATAACGCCACTGTTCTTAGAGTAACCAAAGACAGGGCAATAACAGTAATAACCAAACACAGCCGCTTTAGCTGCAGGGGAGGAATCAGAAGCGTGGCTGATGACAAAACAAGAGAACATTGGGATTCCTTCACAGACCCCCTAGAGCCCCCAAGGGATCTGGGAGCCCATTAGAGATTATGTAATATTAAGCCAAAAAAAAAGAAGGGACCGTCCCCGAGGGAATTACAGTCCCCGACGACTGGCCTAACCCCACGTGTCTGGCTTTTACAAATATGTCATAGGGGAGGTGCGACGCTAACAAAATATTGAGAAGATGGCGCCAAGATTGTCGTGAGAAAAGATGGGAGAGGCTGATGCTTGGAAGTTGAGAGAGCAAATATTTTGTCTTTTGTAGGGTCTAGTGATACTTGTTTGTTTGTATGTCGGAATAAAGACAATAAAGGCACCTCCGAAATCGCTCAATGTCTTTCTCTTTCTTGAAGGTGTAGAAAAGTCACTGCTGCGTTAAAGTGTCCACACCCTAAAGCAGTCAGTGGTTCAACAATCAATCCACACCCCGGAGAGGAGTAACTTCACCAAAAGCTGTGTCAGTCACCACGCAGGAACAACGCCGGGTGTACAGTCACAATACAGCTTTCAAAGGCTGTCTGATATAAACACCCTCAACAATTTTGAAACAAGATTTCACGGTCAGTCTTTAAGATTTAAAAAAAGAAAGACAGTCTCCAAGTTCTGTAGTTTCTATATTTAATCAAAAGAGATACATCTCTTTTATAATGTGGAGGGAGGGGTCATTTGGAGGTTAAATGACTAGCAAACTTAATATGGAAAGTTCAGATGAGGCATGACAGATATGTGGCCATCTTCTTTTGTAATGAATGAGGGAAAATAGCCTTAGGTAACAGAGCAGAGAGTGTATGGGGTGAAACAACGGCCATTGTGCGCTTGTCATCCTCATTTCATCTCCAAACAGTATGCCTCCAATATAATATAACTCATGCAAAACAGACAAGGATGAGGTGGAGTGATCACCAATGAGAACTCAAAAGTAGAACCAATATTAGGCCAAAGTACCACTCACACCTCTGAGCATGTCAATCAAAATGATGTTTACTTCTTTTAACAGCTAAACACTTGTCTTAAAAGGTCTTAGAATAACAGTAAGTTTTAAAATAAACAACAAACGATTTAAATAAACAATAAACTGTTGCTGAAATGATATTCAGGATTGTGCTTGTGCAAAAAGTATGAGAAATACATGAATTACTCAAAATCCCTGGAGGGATTTAACTTCTCTCTCTCTGTTATTTGAAGGCTGTTCCTCTGAGGTCTGTTTAAGACTGTGAAGTAACAGTGACCTTGCATAAATCTCCATTTTGAAGCGAGGTGAACACCCACGCTTCCGACTAAAACACGATGCAAATTACAAACTGAAACATCTGGAGACAGGCAGACACCAAAAACATAGCAGGTTTGCACCATCCAAATTTCAAATGGCATCGTAAAATAAAGGTAAAACATTTTCACAGAGACGCTACAGAACATTATGGATCATGCGTTCAACATTTGCAAGAAGCCAGAGAGATACGTCAAAGGAAAGGGGGGAAAAAACTATTTCAGAGCCCAGTTTTGATTCTTTCTATCCCTGACTGTGGGGGAAAAAAAGTTAGACTGGGTGACAAACGTAATCGACAGATGGATTTGCCCACCGGTTATTAGCTCTGCTGCTATAATTGTCGTGTCAACAAGAGGCCAGTATTGGGAATCAATACTGCGTTCCATTGAGACTGATACAGCTCTGACAGCTGCAGGGTATACAGAAATGTACTAATCAATGGGAAGAGATGGCACAAACCACCATGCCAGTCAACTGTGGACCTCTGTGCTAATACCAGTCCCAACTCTACTGTAAAACAAAACACCACAGAGAAACCTTCACATATTCTGCGTAAAATTATGACATCTCACACCTACTTCAAAGCGAAATTTAGAAGCTTTTTAGTTTTTAAAAAGCTAATAGCTTTCAGAGGGGAAAGAAAACTTTTTTGGCCCACATCCATGTTTTGAGTGGTTCAAATCATATAATGGCGCGTAAGGATCGACCACACATAAAACAGTGACTCACTAAATCACGATGCATCAACTAATAGAACACCACTTTGAGGTTAAAAAAATTCAGAGTAAAAGAGTTCAACTGAAAAGACGTTAGAGGTACTAGCCGTGTAGGGAGTTTGGTGACACATCATGTACTAACACTTCTCGCGCTGCTGATAGCAGCATGATTTACACTGTGTGTTCAATAGTGAATTAGTCATCTAGCTGGTGCAAGCTACCTTCTGCAAGTGTCAAATGCACACATAAATCACCGAAAAACAGAGAAATCAGCTCTCGACGGTGTAAAAGGTCTACAAATTAAAACTGATCCTATGAAATGCAAAGCGCCTATCTTCGATTTATTTCGCCTGACAGACTAGCGCCTCATGCCCAATTGAAGATTAATAAAACCACAGTAGTAAGATTTATTAGTCGTCTTGATTTGTTGGGGTGAAATCACACGTTTTCGAAAGGCTAGCCAGCTGACAACTGCGAGCACTGTAGCTCGCCTACAGCTTTGATACCCTGTCCATACAAACTGGATTAATCCGTTAGCCTACATTGCAACCAAACGAACATAAGCATAGATACAGTAGGACAACTTTAACGGCATGTTAAATTTGGTCAGACGTCTATGACATCTAACTACTGAGGTTTTAGAGGTTAGATTTTTAAATAGGATATTTTTAAATCTCTGTTGCTTACAATTAACCGGTAAGTGAACAATTCGCGTGCGCCTGCAACTTGGCTCTTTTGTACAAGCTAGCTACAAAAGAAGCGTCCTGAATTAAAATGTGTGAGTGTTTCTAAAGTGAAAGATAGAGCTTATTTTAACTTTTTAGGGTTGCTTTAGCCTATTATAGCTACCTTGAACTCATGGGAACACACAAGACATTAAATAACGAAAAAAATGAACGGTGTAAAGAGAGCTTCTATAAATCGCGTGCACTGCTCGATACAAACAGATTAAAAATATGCGGTTGAACTGAGGATAGTAAAACTCAGGAGTCAAATGTAACCAGTTAAAACGAAGTCCAAACATGGAAGCACGTCTCGTCCCTGTCGTCGAAGAAGTCAATTTACCCCCAGCTACTCCTTGCAGACCAGAATTACTCGCAGTCGAACTTACCCTTTCCCCCGAAAGAAAAGCCGTCAAGCCAAGGGTAAGTATCATCCAAATGCTCCGCATTATTCCTTGTGTAAAGTATAACGCTGCGAAACGGAAAAAATGTTTTCCTCAGTCCGTTTCCACTTGCGAACAACTCTTTCCCTCTTTCACCCTCTCACTCCCAACTCTCCTCTTGCCTCTCGCACTAGAGTGGAATCCCACCGGATACGTGTTGCTTTTTTTGTTATTCCTCCGCCGCGCACTTTTCCTGCAAAAGGGATGCTTTGGGAGAATGTTCGCTGGTCAACTACTCGTCAGACCTACACTCAGAGTTAATATTTTCCAGGATTTGCTTTCAGTTTCTTTAGGTGGCTACAAAAGTCCTTCACAACGTTAAGATTCGGCCATATCACGCGCTCTTATTCAGCAGACCGAGTCGCATTCAATGCTGGGTGTAAAGAATAGAAAATACAGGTCATATGAGGGAGAGCTATTGCAATGATTGACAGACTCTTCGGCCATATGGGCGCATCGTTGTCGGTTCGGGGGGAGCGAGGGCAGAGAGGGGGAGAGAGAGAGAGAGAGTTTCTATATCTTCGTACACTCACACGTCATTATAAAAATGCCATTCGTTTTGACTAATATATTGCTTGTACATGACATTTCCCGCGTAAAGTTCATTGTGGCCATAAACAACTGTGTTATTGACCCAGTTAATGAGTTGCACAGGAACATCATTAGAATCAGACTCTAACTGATATGATGGATAAGTGGATATGCGACTGTTTATGAAGTTACTGTCTCGTCAGAATGTATTTTTCCATCTCCTGCTTTGGTCTGAAGGTTGATTATAACAATAATAATAACAATAATAATAATAATTATTATTATTATTATTATCATCATTATTATTATTATCACTCGATTTCCTAAACAAACCTGGTTGGGTTACAGGTTTCTAGGGTAAATAGCACCTCTGAATCTCTGACCACTATCAGACTGTAGATACTGTCTCCCCCTTATGGACACAAATATAAAACTTTGTATAATGTACATTATAGGATACAATTTCCTAAATAATCTAACAAGACTGATTACATTTTCTGTTCTGTTTTGCCACAGTACTAAAATATATAAATTTGTATGACTTTAGTGGAAATGGAAATTTAAGGAAAACCATATGATCCCCCTTTAGACATTTTCATTTCCCCCCCCATGAAAAAGCCTGCGACGCTCCCGAATGTTATTCCTCTTTTTTCTCCCCCCTCCCTTCCCCCTTTCACTCTCTGTTCTTCTGAGCCTAGATCTACATGAGTTGCTTAAGATTTGACTTCTGTGTGCCTTGTACTCATTCCAGAAACTGTCCCATGCACCCTTCGCCCCTCCCTCCTCAAGAGTCTTAGGAGACACAGATTATCAGTCCCAGCGTCCTAGATTACCCAGCCAATTAGGGTGATGGCAAAGCTCCTTCTGCTCCAGTGCTGCCGTATATCATGCTTCTCATCATTTTAAGTGCTAATATTCATCTTACAACGTGACACTTACATTTCATTGCACATGTCATGAATCAGACTTTGGGGTAGAATTAGTTTTACTGTCTCCCTTGAAATATAATATTGAAGGTTGAAGAGGTGATTATACTTCACAGTGATGTGGACAACAGTACCACCTAGTGGTAAATCTGTTCAAGAATAAATATGATCTTTGTAAATGATAAAAAAAAAAGGGGGGGAAATGATGTGCATGAAACATGTAAAAACCAAGCAAAAACAAACAAACAAACAAACAAACAAACAAACAAGACAGAAACAAAGAAGCAAAAGCAAACAATATAACAACAATCAGACATAAAATATAAAAAGAAATTATGTTAGTAAAGTAGCTGCCATCCATCTGCCATCACACTCGCACTCACACACACACACACACACACACACACACACACACACACACGCACGCACGCACTCGCACTCACACACACACACACACACGCACATAAAAGTCACTCCGTGTCTGATGACATGGCCTCGGTTGTGGCTCTGGAGAATGTGGTGTTGGCACGGCTGGGACCACTGTGTTTGTCTGTTGCTGCCGTCATGGAACCGCGACCCAGGAGAGAAGTCTTGCTGCTTTTAATACGTATCCCAAGCTCTTCGTCATCTCTGTCATCATAATCGTCATCATCTTCCTCATCCTCACTCTTAGTCCCCAGGGGCATTAAAGTAGAGTTGAATTGACTCAGGGGCTTCCCTAATATACCAAACCTATGAACAAGACAAGGCAAATTTTAAGAAAGGAGGAACAGACACTGACAGGACACAGGAGGGGGATAGGAGATGGGACAGATGGCTCTGAGAAGAGAGGCATGAGTTTGCATGCGTGAGCGCTAGAACAAGAGCATGAAAAAAAAAAGAAAAAGATGAAAGAGTGGGAAACACTAAGAAAAACAAAGTAATGAATGTATACGGAAGACACTAACTATGTTACGGTTGTATGTTCATAAGCTGCTCACCTGACAGAAGCTAGCTGCTGGCTTAGTTCCTCCATTACAGCTCGTGTGTCACAAAGTTTGGTCAAGGGCTGCTTTTGGGGACAGGACTTGTGAAACAGATGGGGAGCCTCCTCCCACGGATTAGGGAGAAGAGACACCATAACAGGAGATCGCAGGGTTAGGATCTTACTCAACGCCAGACGCTGCCAGAGATCCCTGGATCAGAGGTCAGAGACTGAGAGTCAGACGTGGAAGAGTAACAAATAAAAGGGTAAATTATTAGCCAAACTGTCCCTCTCTGTCGTGACTCAGCGCGCACAGATGTTTGCCCTTTAATCTGTACAAGTACAGCGAGATAAGGGATCTTTTTTACAATGCCCTGCATGGCTGCCTGCAGCTGTACGGCTGTACGCACAGTGTGTACCATGAGATTCCCGATTTGCGAGCGGGGAATGACATGGTGATCAACTCTGAGTGTTTACTGATATTCACAGTCCACTTCATATTTCTCCTCCGGCTAAACACCGTTCAGTTAGGCTATGTGATCAATGTCTGGAGGGGTGGAGGTTGGTGTCATCAAACTTTTGCCTCTTGTTGTGCAAATACGCGCGTAAGGGAAATCTGATTAGTTCGCTGGTGCCCAGAATCTTTAATTGTATCTTTTCAAATGTGGCGCTTTTCCCCCAAATGATCACCAGTGACACTCCGACGCTAACTATTTCCTGTTAGAGGGTGGCAGATTTCTACCAACATTCACTGTGTGCTGAAAGTCCTGCTAACTATGCCAGTGTCCATGGCCTCTGCTGAATGCTCATTTAGTGCTCTGAGGCGTTTAAAGACTTATTTATGCAACACAATGACAGACTCACTGGACAGGCCCCTATGAACATTCACCCTTAAATGAAAATAGACAGTGAGAAAGTGCTCTAATTTCGATGCGATGAAGGAGAGCAAACTTCAAATAGGTAGGCCAGATTTAATTATTCATTTATCAGTCAGTGGTGTTTCTCTCTCTCAGCTCTCTCTCGATGTGTGTGTGTGTGTGGTGTGCATGCGTGTAAGTGCCCGTGCGTGGTCAGGTCTCTGTGCATACCCTAAGATGAAATCCTGCAGGCGCCCCTGATGCCCTGTGTTCAGAAATGGCCTGCAAGGGCAGGAATGGGTTTCTAGCGATGAACGGGTAGGGATATTTCCTCTATACAACATATCAAATGGAACCACCTCTAACAGCATACAACACAAGAAACCAAGAATGTGTCACACCTTTCTCTGAAAGTCTCCCAAAACCAGGAACAATGACATTTTTGATATCGTTTATGGTCTTGGATGACTGGAGGCGTTTTTTTTTTTTTTCGTCCAGAAACAAAACCTGACTCAGTTGTCACGCACCATCACACAGGCTGATCCTACCTTTTGTCTAGGGGGTTTCGACCGTGCTTCCGGGGTTCAGACTGGCTTCCATCTTTGGAGCTGTTCAGGACCTGTTCTGCATCTAAAATCTCCAACTGAGTTCTTAAGGCAGGGTTAAAGGTGTCTGAGTGGAGCAAGCGGCCAATCTCAGCTCGGATGTCCTTTAGGTCCCGCCTCTCAAACGTTATCCAAGCCACATTGCAGAAAAAGCTGTACAGACACTTGAACACAAACAAAGAACATATACCAAGGATCTAACACTAAGACCCCGCAGCAAATACACTGCAAGTGTGACTGATAACACCGTGACCAGACAATAAACTGTTTTAAGACACAAACCTCATGCAATTGCCTCTCTTTGTGAGTCGAATACGCCCGGTTCCTGCAAAAAGAGATCATCATCTATTATGTTACACGCGTGATGATCAATCAACCACTTCATTAGTGCTGTTCAATTAATTATGAACTGGACTCCCCTCCAGTGCTCGGTGTTAATGGGGAGTTCTGACCTGCCAGGTGCCATGTGTTGCCGCTGGACCAGACCCAGACTCAGTACCAGACTGGAGTAACAGAAGGCCAGCTGTTTCAGGGCCAGTTCTACTTTGGCACTCATCATTTCCATCTCCCTTTTCTCCATAAGACTCTGCTCACTTAGAAAAACACATCACACCAAAATGAATTAATCTAGAAACATGTATCAGTGAAGGGCTACTGTGAATCCCGTGGAGAGAAAAAAAAAGAAAAAGAAAAAGAATAAGTGCACTTGTAAACGTTTCAGCGGAGGTGTTAAGAGCCAACTTTAGCTTCAAGCACCTGCGTAGCACATAAATGACCGAGATGCTCTGAAAACATTATGTATTTACACACATTCCTTAGAGCGCTGTATAATAATGACTATGCATTCAGACAAAGTTCACTAAAAAGACTCATAGCTGGTTCTATTAGTTATGTCCACTATAAGAAATATTTCCCTTTCTGACACTGAGGCTTTTTTTTGTGACACTCACACCACGAGGGGCTTGGGACTTTTCTCAAGTGCTTTCTTCTCAAAGTAACAGGACAGGTAAAGCAAGAGAGAAACCAGGAACGCATCCAGCTCACGGCTCCTGTGAAAAGACAGAACAAACATGCTCATTAAAACTTAATAAAACCTATTTGGCCGGGTTAAGGGAGGGTCGGCACAGGACAGGGCGCATTCCCTGTCATTGCATTTGGCGCCCCCTAGTGTTAAGGGCGCGCCTGCACAGTTGCAGATGAATCCCTGTAAAAAAAAACAAGTGACTCCGCATGGTCTACATTTCCATTGAGACGCTTGTATACTGGCAGGCGAAAGAAAGACCACAGTTGACTTGGCAAGTATGAGAGGGCAAATGCTCAAGCTCTCATCCTCCCACACTGGGGGGGGGGGGCTACATGACTACAGGGAATTGGAATTTCTCCCCCAGACTAGGGGAGAAAACACAAGATTTTTAAAATTTAACTTAAAATTACTTGTGAATATCAATACAACTTCTGTTTCATATGTGCCTGCCCTGCACAGTCACATTAGACCAGCCAGAGGGAGAGACAGGGGATTGTTACAGGGAAATGAATGAGAGTAAAAAGGAAATCTCTTACTTGATCACAGACAGAAAGCCCAGAGGTTTACGTAATGCCTCATTCTCTTGCACCAAAGACAGAGCCACCTCTGCAACAAAAGTGTAACCAAATAACATCGAGACAAATTCAAATTACAATGCTAATGAGACTGTGATGTGTCATATAATGGGAATATGATGACATGTTACTGTTCATGGAAAAGCCGTGATTCAAGATCACAAGCACAAAAATATGTCTTTTGCTAGTGCATGCAAAACCTACGTTTAACATCATCAAGGGTGACAGAGTCCCTTATGGCATCCCCAACAGACTTCACAGCATTCACACGCTCAAGAGCCTCTCTCTTCCTGACTGATGGGGTGGCATGTCTGGTTCTTGAGAAAATGAAGCAAAGTTGATGAATGCAGGCCCAACGAGCCATCACTGGGATAATGCTATTGACAATGTCGGAATGGTTGCTTTATTTACCCCTTCGGACCCTTGCTTGCAAGCTTGTTAAGAATAGACGCACTTGTCTTTTTTCGGTTCTCTTTTACTTCCACGGAAAGGCCTATACTGAACGTGAACGTTGCAGAAACAGTATTAACTTCACAGTATTCGTATAAAAGTATCTCCAAAAATGTGATATTAGATATTATGTCACGTCGGTAATTACGTCACAGGTATGACTTGGAGCTTGTGCTCTTCACGTGTTACGCGCCAAATTTAGTTGTAATAATTTACAGGTTAGTCAATAACACAGGGACAAATCTACCTGGATGAATAGATTATTTACCACGTGAAATCCAGGGTTTGTGTTTCGTCGTTCCAGGTCCAACGTCCGGATGGCGGAACATCTACCTGTTATTTAAAATAATATTTTTACGCATCTTGAATTAATTGCTATTTATTAGAAACTAGCTGCTACAGGTTTTGCACTTTAATGTAGTTAAACATATTACCATTTCTGTCTGTTGTTTTGGCATCTCCTCAATACTGAGAGAATTTCTTATAAAAGGAACTAGACTGTTTACTACTAGCCTGTATCGTATCTTAGCAACCTCTGCCACGTGACAGGCTTGAAGAAAACTTTAAATAGTCTGATTCTGCTGTCATAACAGAAATAAAGATGACAAACTAAAGGTGACGTTTTGTCGTCGCTTGATAATTTTGGGACTTGATACAGGTTTGTTGGTTTGGCAATTCTGTCCGTAATTTTTTGAAAGAGCTGCGACGTATGCGCGAATAAGCATGGGGAGTGAAGTCTACCAAAAGTCGTTGGGAGTAAACGTTGGGAACTTTTCTTCCTGCCTTCCTTAATAGAAATGGAACAATGACAGGCCACTACACTAACAGATATCATGTAAAATATCAAAGAGTATTTAAAAAGATAACAATGAATAATTAGAAACCGCGTTAGTTAATTAATTAATTAACGAACATTTCCACTAGGAACACATAAAGTAAGCTCGTGGCTCCTCATAAACTGGTCTTTTTGCTTTTAAGTCTTTCAGAAGCTTTCAGCATCAACTCAAACCTAACAATTGTCTTATTTGTTGATTGTTAGATCTTTAATCCAACAAACCTATACCTTGCAACACTAGACATGTAGGCAAATCTTTGATGGCACAATTGAGGTGCTAGAAAATTATATTTAGACACAAATCGTTCATACATGAGAAAGTTACCATTGCTATCAAACAGGTCAAGAACAAAAATAATATCTTTGAAACCATTTATCAGTAAACACGGGTTTGTACCACACCCATATGTTAGTTATTCCATAGTATTGCTTTATCAGGTTGTGAGCATGGCACACATTGCAATGCAAGAAGTGCCTGCTGGTGTAATTTTGATAGCTCTACAAGTAGGTTGGAGGGAATATAAGTGCATTTCAGCAACAACTAAAAAAAATATCCAAACCTCCTATTTTATCATCACACACAGCCTTAGGCATAAAGTAACAAAACTGAATCACGATTTGCTAACGCAGTCCACTCTAAAAGCACAAACAACATGTACGACATTTAAAACTTCAAGTTCATCCTGAGGCCTTCTGCAGGAATGAGTTTTTAATTTTATATAGGCCTCCTTAAAATGATGAAATGATGAAATTCAGAAAAAGTCCTGCTTATATCATCAAAAGTTTTGTCACTAACAAAAGAGGAGGATGAGGGAATCTGCCTTGGAGAGAGAAACCCTCCCTGGAACTGATAAGCCTCTTTGCAACCAGTTGTTTCCATATGTACTTAGTTTTAATGTCTTGTGGGTGAAATTGTTCTGTTGTCGGCTTGTGACATCTTTAGAAAAGTTGGGAACTTAGTCTGCGGTTAACTCGTCAGTGATGTGGTAAACTATACTTGAACTTGAACTAAACATTAGAGGCTAAGCCTGAACAACTTTATGCAGATAAAGTAATATTGAGAAACTGTTAGGAAAATGCACTTCCCATGTACACATAAGTAAGTGTGAGAATAAGAAATATTTCACGGAGAAAAAAAAAAACAGGATATAGACAAATTATTATATGCATGCCAGCGAGAATGAGACAGAATAAAGAAAATAAGAATAGGAAATAAATTAACCTGTAAATGACCTAGACACAAACTAATCAGGCTTTTTATTTTCTTCCACTATTTAGTTAGCCTATTTATTTATGTATTTATTCGTTAGTTAGTTATACATTGGACTCAAACAAGTTAATTATAACTTTTGTCTCTTCTAGGTTTCCACAGACTCAGATTCTGACCCTGAAGTAACACACAGCCAAAAGTTAAAGGAAAATAATAAATACTGTCCCATGAGAAAGAAACAAGCGCAAGACAGTTGTTCACAGAGATCTCCGTACATCACAGTTTAGAAACGCAATCCAGTAAATGACAGAAGAGATCAGTTTCTTGCTCCCCAGTCAAACAGTGCATAAGAACAAAATAAACACACACAAACTAGCAGCACTGAGGGCTTCACATATTAAATGTATTGCATATAGGAGCAAACAAACAAATAAACAAATAAAACTAAAAAACAGAGAGGGGGACAGAGATAGCTGCAAGCAGGCAGGGATGGTGTGGGTATGTGTGTGCATGTGCGAGTAAGGGACAAGTAGTCAGCTCTCCATGCAAGTGAGCTCTTGAAACCAATAGAAGCAGACTGTCTACAAGAACAGAATAGCAAAGAAGAGAGGGTGGGCTCGGCTAGGGTTACGTTACACTTAATAAAGTTATAAAGATAGAACAGGATGATCTAAGACTAGCAGAAACACTCCAATTTACTCCAAGGTTTATTGTAAACAACCATTCACATTCCCAGCGTTTTTACAACCAGTGTAGTATTCTTTCAGACTCAGTGCATCAGTACTTGGAGAATAAGTAGCCAACAGTTCTATTTGGGATACGAAGCCCTCTCTCCAGCAAATTACAAATCACCACCTCTTTGAGTAGGCTGCTCTTACAGAGTCAGTTTTGGTCAGTATCCATAAGTCTTATGGGTTAATGCTAGATTTATACACCTATTCAATAATTAAGTATTGCATGAAAGGAGGATTATTTTGATGATTACAGAGTTGGGTGGTGAAAATGACTGAAATGGTTGATTTCAGTGAAAAATAGAAAAAAGGTGAGTTTTGCAACTTGCCTACGACATAATACAAAAAAATATGTAAAAATGATATTACAACATGATTTACTTAAAAACACGATTCCATAAAATATGCCATTACAGTCCAAAAGGACTGTGAAATGACTATCCGACTACATCTTCCAGGTTTGAGAGAGGGCAGATTCTACGCCATAGTGCGTAGTACTTGGCACCGGCTACACACACACGTGGCATGGTAGTAGTTGCTTCCGTCTGACTGTTGTTTGCTGCCCTATCTTGATACAATTTTGTTACCGTGATTTTTTTTGACGCGCCGTTGCTGGTTTTGAGTGAAGTGCGAGGGACATTTCTGCTGCTGACAATGAATTTAGTTTTGTGTCACAAACCAAACCTCATTTACATACACCGTTTAATTAATAATGTCAGCACAAAGGATTCCAATTCGTTGTTTTATAATAGCTATTACAATAAGTATATACTATATAAAAAGTGCCAGTCAAACGGTCTTTTGCAATAAGCAAAACTGCGCACAAACTGGAACAGGCTATACGTGTAATGTATACGAGACAACTGTAAAGTAATATAGGCTTTATTTTTTCACAGTTCATAACATCTGACAAAATGTAACAATGAAATAATGTTAGCGAAGATTAATTTTACGATCGTTTACACGTTCCTGAACTTCTGTCATGATATGGAGTTAGACCCCTTGAACGAGGACGAAAATGGAGAGGGACATGACTATCTCTTTTCGCTGAAAATACTTCCCACGTGCTAAACCTCCGGCTCCTCCTTCAAAATGTTGTTCCTGTTATGAAAAGAAGATTGAATGAATTGCAACCGGTTACAACAAGCTGCACTGAGGTAAGTTGTTGTTCTGTCTAGTTGTGATCGACCACTTGTTTTTCCCTTTCGGTTATTCTAGTGTTGTATTGGTTCTGTGAAATAGCTTTTTTCAACTGCATACAGCTGACTGGTGGCCTGGTGACGCTGCCACCGAGAAATTCGAGAGGACATTAGAGAGATCTTACTGTTTGATTACAGGTATGATTATTGAATAGGTTTAACACATTTTAGTTACGTATGTAAACACAGCGAGAACTTAACAAACCATCTTCATGATTTACAGTCATGGCTGCGCAGGTTATGCAATGTTGTTAAAAAAATTGCATTGCCAACGCTAGGGGGCGTTACTATGTCACGTGCTTATTGTAGTGCCTTCCGCTATCCAGTCAGGGTGCTTTTGTCAGATGTTGTGGAACACTTTCACCTCACACGAACTGAAGCCAAAAGTCAGCCTATTCTTGGCCGTGTTTCTAAACATTCAGAGGGTACAATTTTATTTTGTTGCTGTTAAAATGTGTTGTACCTCCGGGTAAATTCACGACGATGTAATGTGTCTAATTTATGTGGTGCCTATTCACAACGCTGCATGTTTACATTTTTTTCAGATTTTCGTTTCGTTTTGTGAAATGTGCTTAATGATACAGATTTAGGTTGAATAAGCAGGACCATATGGTTATGAGTGGAAGAGAGAAACTGTACGATGAGGTGATCAAGTCGAAGGAAACACCTCTAAGAATCTCACGCGACTGTCTAAATCAAGAACGTTAAACATTAACACACTCTCTCTGTGGTTTTAGATTACTGAGTTTTACTGAAAGGTTGAAGAAACTGAAGAGTCTACAGGTGAGACCAGGAGAAGAAAAAATGTCAGCCCAGGCAAACAGAGCGATGGCCCTGGAGGATTGGGAGAAGCGATGGACGGATGGAAGGATTGGCTTTCACCAGTCTCAGGTTCACAGGTACGAAACCACTCAATGTGACCGTTTTCACAGATTATACTAAATATGTTTTTACCAGAGGACCTTTAAGGCGGCAAGTACATGTAAATTTATGTTCAACTTTTCAACGTAGGCCATATTCATACAGCCATCACAAACTTAAGAATTTCGCTGAGTTTTATTTTATCCGTGCTAAAACTCAAATTGAAATGCGTCTATTTGTCTTTTGTGTGCTGTTTATTTGAATTACCTTCGCATAATGACAGTTTTAGCATTAATGAATGATTTACTCTTTAGGCTTTCATATGTACAGTTGACTAATCTTGCCCTTTTCGCTCTTGCTTGGCAGGATGCTGGAAAGGAATCTAGATAAAGTTCTTAATGGACGGAGTGCTGTACGATTCTTCTTCCCTCTGTGTGGGAAAGCTGTCGACATGAAATGGTGTGTATGCGGATACAACACAAAGTACTCAACCTCAAAAAACTACCAAAAAAAAGTTATACAGAGTACCCTTTGATCATGGAAAAATTAAATCTGTGAAATCCCAGCATTCCGATATTAGTGGCATAACTTCTTCTCTCTGAATAAGTTGTTCAGGTATAGACACAATGTGTAGTTTGTCAACAATCACTTCTTCCACCGTATGTGACAGGTTGGCTGATATGGGACATACAGTTGTTGGAGTGGAGATATCTGAAAAAGGAATCAGACAGTTCTTTGAGGAGCAGGGTCTAAGCTACAGTGAGGAACCGGTCTCAGCCATACCTGGAGCGAAGTTATATAAGGTATGAAAACACTGAAACTAACCAAGCATACAAGAATTTGAGTAATTGGCTGCGCTATAGAAGTAAGCAGATCACAGTAGACTTAGCTGTCTAGGCCTGTTTGTTGCCTCAGACAAGTGCTGATAACTCAGTGGAAAACACAGCAATACACTGACATCTCACTGTGCAGGCATCCTCTGTGCATTACTTTCCCATTGTGTCAGGGTTGAATTCTCCCTGCTGTCCCACAGTGCGTCTCTTAACGACAGTTAAAAAAAAATCTAGATTTCCTGGAAGGGGGGGTTCTGGGTAATGTACACAATGCTAATGCGTTTCTCCTGTCCCGCAGAGCTCTGACAGCAAGATCTCCCTCTATCAGTGTGACTTATACAAGTTCTCCAGGTAGGACTTACACTCTTTATTTTTAGACGATAACACTGTAGTCTTCCACATTCAGTTTTGTCCTAAAAAAAAAAGGATTCTTTTAACGCAACATAAATAGTTTTGGGTATTTTGTCGGGGATGTGTATAGAGATGTCAACTGATTACCATTATCCCTCTGATAAAGACAATGAGTCATATTTAGGTATCTTAGAGGAGAGAAATTCAGTTATTCAGTCATTAATCTCTATTGTTGCAACTTTTTCCCGTCTTTCCCTACATCATTTCTCCGTTGCTGAAAAGTATGTATTTACATTGGCAAGACAATGAAGTAACACTGTCTTTCACCTCCACCTCTCTGTGTTCGTGCAGTGCCATTGAGGGGCAGTTTGGAGGAATTTGGGACAGAGGTTCACTAGTGGCCATAAACCCATGTGACAGACAGAAGTAAGTCAATTTATTTGGTCAGTTTGAACAGCGCTCTGATCTTACTCAGAAAGAATCAGGCCACTGTTTATTATGGCATGTTTAACATGCCGGACACATAACACTAGTAGTCTACCTTTTCGGCAGTATGCTTTTATACACGACTTCTTTTGTGCTCCAGGTATGCCAATCTCATCGTCTGTCGATATCTCTTGGACACATTTCTGTACAACCCTGAGCTATATGAAGGTAATAATGGGGAAAAAAATCTGTACTATAGTTGATTCCTCCACCACTTTATTTCATTTCATATGTGGACTGTCAGTATTCAAACATCTATTTGTTTAATCTGCTTGCATGTATCCTCTCAACATTCTCCAGGGCCACCGTTTTTTGTGCCCGATGAGGATGTCAAAAAATTGTACGGTAAGTTTTTGCACCGTCCCTGAAGAAGATACATTTCCTCTGAAAATAAGCAGGTTGTTAATTGTCATTGATCCGTTCTGCTGCAGTTGTATGATTGCACTGCCTAGCCATACTCATTTGTGTTCAGGGTTTTGCTCGTGAGTAAATGCTAATAATAATGATAATGATAATAATAATAATAATAATAATGATAATACAAGTTTATTTAGAGCCCAGTATTATTGGTTGTTCTCTGTGGGTTTCAGGGGAAGCCTGTGATGTAGAGCTGCTGCAGTCTGAAGATGCCCTGACAGACAGACAGAAAGCCTGGGGTCTGGACTTCTTTGTAGAGAAAGTGCACCTATTGACTCTAAAGGCCAAATGAACTCATTCATCATGGGACAAAAGAAAATCACTCTGGACTTCAAAGTGGTCCTTTGTTACAGTACAGATATCTTGGATGACTGGTGGCAAGGACGATGGCATTGTTATTACATACTGTGCTTTTACTTAAAATTACCGCAACATAATTGAAATTCATAAATAAAGTATATTTCAATATGCTGTAGTCTTAATTTTATGAGTATCATAACAAAACAGTTTCATTTGTTTGTTTGTTTTTTGTTTTTTTGTTTTTTAAATCCCAGAGCTCTTTAGGGACCATCATTTAAAAAACAAAACGCTTTTGCATCCTCTGGCAAACGAATTCTGTTCCCCCTACAGACTTTGCCTTGCCCTTACAAAGGCAGTCTAACAACACTAGACACTTAGCAATGCTTTAATATACAACTTTTGTACAGTCTGGGAACCGTAAGTTCTACTGTGAGTTCAAAACTCTAAATGAACCCTGAAAGAGATTCATAAAAGATTTCATCAGTGGAATACAAAATGCTATTAGAATTAGGGAGCCTCAGGTCAGCAAATAAACTAATCACAGATACAGCAGACTTGAAGAAATTTATCAAAAAGTGAGTTGATTGTTTGTTTGTTTGTTTGTTTGTTTGTTTGTTTTTGTGAGACCCATAAGTGAGTTGGTAGGTGGCTGTATATGTTTATTATTAAAGGGGAAATGGAGGGGAGAATGTGCCATTTTTCTGGGCAGTTCAGTACACAGCCTTTTGAACTCAGCAGAATCAAACAGTCAAAACAAAACCTATATGTGATTCTTACACCCTCCTTTACCTTCCTAAGTCCTTATACCTTCATTTGACTTCCTCAGATGTGAGGTTGGGAACATACTGCACAGTTTTCCAACCTGCCTTAAAAAAAAACTCACTTAGACAAGTAGATGAATGACATTTTATTGGGAAATGTACCCCAGCAGACAATGAGGACATAGAATGCTATGTGAAGACATACCTGTGTGTCATGACATCACATTCTATGTTCCTTTTTAAAAATTCTCTGAGTAGACATTCAGCCAGAGCCCAATGGTGTCTGTGTTCCTCATGGTGACGAATCAAACGCTCCATAACTGCGGTGGCACCAGAACGCTCATTGCAGTTTTTGAATGTTCCTCAACAGCTTGAAAAATGTCAAATATGTCAGGGGTCACTTTGTTACAGGGTTTATGATATCTACATATACAAAGCTTATGCGCTTCAACCTACCTTCCTTAGCAATGCACGTTCTATTTGCCGATCAGAAATATTTATTATGGGGAATTTTTGCCTTTTCCACCTCCCGGGGGTATGCCTTGGTACAAAGTCTAAACTGGGTGAGACCAGTGCCCTCAGTGCATTTTTGTTTGTATTGCTTTTGTCTGGCTACTGAATCAGCGGTCTACACGTCGAGTCATTTGCATGCCTGTTTTCGTGCCTCTGTGAATGTGAATGATTGCGACACGACGCTTTATTTCCTCTATGAATGAGTCATTGCGTGCCAGCTTTATCGGCTCAGCTATTTCACTCCCATGGCCTGTGGCTTTGCGTGACTTCAGTGATTACACTCTGACAACAAAAATGGACTTTCCCTCTAGAGAGCTCCACCTGAGACCAGTCTTCCTCTTTAGATATCAGACTGACAGAATGTTTTAGATGTGTGACTGATCTTACACACTCCTGCAGGTATGCCAGCATTCCCCAATAAAGACAGGACAGTCTTCGGCGTTTTGACCTTTATTTATTCTACAAAATGTGTTGCCTATTTCGAAGAGTATGAACACACAATGCTGGGTTATGCTCACATTCATTTTTAATGTAATTTAATATGGGTTTTTTTTTTTTCAGTATCGCTAATAATTCTAAGAAGTCATTGAATAAATAGCGCAATGGCAAAGTCACTTGCTTGTTTAAAATTCCAAAACCTAGTGGTACATTAATGGTTTATATTGACAGTCACTGACAACAGAGTTAAATGTCATCAAATCGTTGTGCAGCCAAAGGACAAGTACACTGCTGTTTTTACTGCTTATTTTACACTGCGGCAGAATAATATGCTGTACTCTGTACATATTGTCAGTAAAGTAATCAGGTCGCTGTACCTGCTGGTTACTTGTCTCTCACTGCAAGATTTCAAGTGTTCAGATCAAAGCCAAAAATCCTCCTACACCAATCTAAAGCCTACGTTCACACTGCAGCTAAACGTAACCTAAGTCTCATCTCTGTCTTATAGTCATTCCAGGTGGTGGCGGTGGATGCTACAGAGCTGCCCTTGTTCACCAGTAATAATTTGTATGTGCTGGTTCTATTGGACTCATATATTTACTGTGACCTCTACCCAGTGATAAGTCACCTATGAGCAGTACACACCATGGAGTTCTGGAACACTGATCTGGAGCCACCAGTTTGTTTCAGAAGTTATGAAGACTCGGCGGAGTCTTGTGTCAGTTCACAAGCTCCGTATGCACTTCTACCATTCACAATGTGATTGGTCAGTCAAACAGTACAACCTTATGCTGCTTATGCTGATGGAAGAACTTGCCAAAAAGTCACCCTCTCTACTGAGTGCCTGCTAGAAATCTACTAAAAATCGCCATACCAATGAGGTAGCAAGCAGTCTTTTGCATTCAGTTTCCCATACCAGTCAGGAACTTTGAATTGAGTAACTGGTATTAAGCAGAAGAATGGTGTTTGTAGACTGTGAAGAGAGGAGGTGAAAAAAGTACAAGGAGTGTAATCCCACAACACTGTTTATGATTTGGGAGTGTGAGATGTTGCGATTTGGACCGGTGGTGCCGATAACAGATGTAAAACCAATAAAGAGTAAGGTGTAGACAGGATAGGTATAGTGTCAAAAGCCAAACTGAACAGCTGGACTTGGAAAAGTAATCAGGACAAGTGCCCAGTTAAGGTGAGGTGCTGTTATAGTGGCAAACTTGGTCACCGGGCCAGAAACTGTAGACTGACGACATCTGTGCATCTTGTGGTACCAGCTAATCCATCTCCGTGCCATGGGGTGTTACAACTGTTACATGGGAAGAACACAGGCATGTGCCCAGTGGAAAGAAGGAACATGCTACTCTGAAGGACAGTAGGGGTCACTACATCTCCGTAAAACTGGTCAAGAGGCTTCAGACCAAGCACTGTTTGCAAAGGTAAGGTTAGGAGCCAGCCTCGTTCTTTTCTGGTGGATACTGTCCCTCCTGCTGAGATCAAAGCAAACGTTCCAGTTTGTTCTACACAAAAGGGGACCCATTTCAGGTCAATATCTCCTGAGAGTTGGGAGTAGTTTGGATGTGAGCACACGTGCAATTGAGCGGAAAACCGTATCAGCTCACTACAAACCAACAGCTGCAGCGGTCGGTTCCATGAAATTGTTTGAGAAAGATCCGAACAAGAAAAAAGGGCTGGTTTTCCATGCACTGTGTCCTCTAAACTACAAGCAAAAGATAAACATGCGGAGCAGCCAAGCACAAGACGACCTATGTTCCAATGCCCTGACCCATACCTCACAAACAGGGCCTTGTTAGAGACAGAACAGCCGGTGCATTAGAGTGAGACGCGACGTATTCTAAATGCAAAGCACCAACATTCAGATTGCTTCATATGACGCAGCATATTTTTTTGCAACACTGCAGTAATTGTCATAACTAAAAGTTCAAGTTTAAGTTGTACTTGCCTGGTTCTTCATAGGAATTATATCTTCTCCGCTGTCCCATCCACCAAGTGCTCCTGTATGAATCATGTACTCAATGCTAATGCATTTCTCCTGTCCCACAGAACACTGACGGCATGATCTTCTTCCACCGCTGTGACATATACAAGTTCTCCACACAGGACTTGGGTTCTTTATTTTTAGATGACACTGCTTGAATCTTTCATATTGAATTTTCCTTTTTAAAAAGTGATTTTTATACTACATAAATAATTTGTGGCGTTAAATTTGGGCATTTATGTGAAGGTATCCTTACTTTCTCTGATAATGTTTCTTAATTATGTTAAAGCATATTAAATCAAGGCAAACAATGTATCAATCTGGCGATGCAACTTTTGCCAGACGTTCCTTGCTTCTTGTCTTCGCAGCTGAGAAGCACATCTTTATATTGGCCAGACAATAAATGATACTGTCTTTCTCTCCTTCTCTATATCACTGTAGTGCCATGATGAGACAAGGGTGTTCTTCTCCCTAAGCCCACGTGAGGTTATTCAGACAGTTTTGAAAACGACCACTCCCCTCTTCATTGTTAACATCTATGTTTGCCGGAAAAAAAGAATGAGGCCATGTTTATAGATGTTCACTGTGTTTGAAATGTTAGACTAGTGCTGCACATGTGCTCACAAACTGACTTCAAATGTCCCCTTTTTAAAGAACGAATATTTTTGGTAGGTGGAGGTTGGGTGGGAGTGCCTAAATTATACTTAATCACCATTTTACGTTATCATCATCATCATCATCATCATGATCGTCATCATCATCTTTAGCATTTTCGATATATTCGATTTTAAAACTATGGTATTAAAATCACTTTGGAGACGTAATTAAATCTGTTTCAGATGCAGAGGATGACATTGGCTGTGTACACGAAAAAAAAGTATCCACACTGAATAAGGTTTGTTGGATGTCTCAGACCCGTTCGATTCACATGGCAGAAAAAGCTAATGTAAGCAGGTGAATGTTACTTTTCGCTTTTGTATGTATCTGCAGCAAGTACAAAAGCGAAAGTTGAGGATGGATCTGTAGATAGTACACATGTGTATCTCTCTCAGGCTGATTCGATCAAAACTAGATCTGATTCTATGTCGACTGATTCATCTGAACTCACAACGATTCCGTGAGTTATGAGTGGCTAAAATACTTTCATTGCAGAATCCTTGTTGTCGTTAGTTAACAATGTCGCGATAACGTGGAGACATAGAACGAGGAGAAAACCAGAGAACAAGTTCATCTCAAAAACAAATTATTGTGTTTAGTTCGACAGGAGTATTAAAGTATTCGCAAAGCTTTATTGAGATTGTGTTTCTGTATAAAAGCGGTTCAGCGCCGTAAATAGGCTACTACGCTCAGGAGAACCATTTAACGAAGTGTCTGTTATTTAGTATGTGAGATTAATGGTCATGGACCCGTTGACATTGAAGAGCTGGTCCGGCACAAATATTTACATAGCCTATATCAAAGCTGGTCCCATCTATCCCTCTTCACTTTTTCTTTGGCATTCCCTTTCTACTTGTGATGCTTCATTCTCGGACTCAGAGAAAGACTCAGTGGCAACTAACCAGTCTGAAAGATAAGGCTGACACATTTCCTGTCAAAATGTACTTTTGCTAGGCACACATCAATTTTGCGTCAAAGCACAGTTCATTATTCTGCTGTGCTGACCCTGTGCTACTCTGCTGGACATCTCAGCCTTCCTGTGCGTGAACACAAGGGGGCAGTAGATTCAAAGCGACAAAACTGTCGTTTCCAAAGTGACACTCCTTACACATTCATTTGACCTCTTAATTTAGGCCGAGATGACACCACATGGTTTATCCCTATAGGTTCCCCGAGAATTAAAGTACATATGTACTTTACATAAGTGAAATAAGCACAGTGTAAATAAACACATATTACTAGGAACTGAATGCATTTGGGAAATATCCATTCAGTAAGGATTCTACATAATGCGCAGAATGCTGTTAAAAGGTATACGAGTTAGTCGATATAACGTTTTTTGCCCATGGCTGATGAATGGAAGAAGGAGACAGTGCATGAGTACACGCTAAAAAACAAGCAAACAAGATAAAAACCACTATTTTGTTGACGGCGTGCACATTACCGGCTGTCAAATTTAAGAACTGGTGGATGAGGTCGACTCGAGTTCACCGTAAAACCACAACAGTAATGTGCGTAATTCAGTGAGCCAGAACATTGAGGAGGTGCGCTGCACCGCTGGCCAGATGTGTGTGTGTGTGTGTGTGCGTGCGTGTGTGTGTGTGTGTGTGTGTTTACTTTAAATACAGCATTTGCAGAGGCACCTCGAGCCCAGAGAACCAATCACAGTAGCCCGGGGCGGGTCGTGTGGAATGTTATGGATAAAGGAAAATGGACAATATTATCAATATGCTTGCACTTTTTCGTGTAACGTTGGATAACGTACGTTGTAATTATGCTTGGACGAAGAATTGAGGGGATTTTTGTCTCTAGATTTCCGGTTTGATCGCAATGGGTTGTCAGTGGGACTGAGTGTAGTAGGCTATATGGAGTGTATCTTTCAGGAGAAATGCTACTGGCGGAGCGCACAGTGAAGTATTGTGTACCTTAAGGTAACCTACGTTGTCTCCGTAGATTCTTTGCTATTTTTAACAGTGTACATTGGAATAGTTTTGCGATACTAAATGCAAATTTAGACGGCGAACACGCACGATATGAGCAGTTATGAATAAACCCATGTGGTTGAGCTGCAGTTACCAAGGGCACTGCTACCATTGTTCACTATCCATATTTAAAAAGCTGACGTCCACACAATAATTCATTTAGATACAGCCACTTTAGGTCACTGCTAGTCCTGCGTGACATTTCAATGCTGCGAAAACCTCTATCTGCATCTGAGTAAGACTGATATAAGTCTGTATTTATCGTTTGTCACCGCTCTCATGTGGTGAATCATATCCGCGCATCACTTCGTGCGTGTGATGCAGGACAATCACTAAGCAAATAGACTTGATGCGTTTGAAAGAATAGGGTCTTGTAGGAAATATGAACATTTAGACGGAAGATTTGAAGAAATCGTCACTGCATTTAAAATGGAAGGGTGGGACGGCGAAATAGTGAAAGTGTGAGGAGGCAGGGGCGGAGGGAATTGACGCGGTAAGATTATTTTTATGGAAGCGTCCGGTGCGTATGTTTGCGCGTGTCTGCTGTGTAACTCAATCGTGTTGGTAAATCGAGAAGACCATCAGTGCAAAGCATACACTCCTACAACGTATAGATACTTGGAGTGCCCTCGGGTAGATTAAAGGAAACCATCAGACGTCAGCTGTCAAAAGGTGTTTCAGCATCGCAGTCAATAGTATGGCATCTATTCGTTTTACAGTTTTTTACCGAAAAACATTTACCGGACTGACACAGAGTTAAAGAGCACAACGACTCAATAAACCTGTAACTGGGGAGGCAGCCATTCCAAAAGGACCACCACCATTTCAGTAACAGGTAACGTGTTCTCTGTCATCAACCGTTTATTTATAATGGGCAGGCACGGGATGTACGGGATGAGACGAGGTGGGTGAGAAACAGAGAAATGCAATAGTCATCATTTACAACAATCATGACAACAGAAGCCCAATGCATAAACGTGGTTAAAATGATCCCAGTGGAGAAAAATCTTTGAAAAAGAGCTTTAAGAATTACAAAGGGCTCGTCTGTCTTCATGAATTACAATACATTTGGTCAGTGGAAAGAGAGCTAATTTTACATCAGAAGCAGATCTGTTTATGAGAAAAGATATTTAAATATGCAATTCGGGCACCAACGATAACCAGTGTATAGGAAACCGTCTTAAAGGACCGTCTTAAAATTTTAATAGGGAGGATTATTTGTGGCTGTCATGGACATAATGAGATCCCAAGACGGGACTTCACTAAGCTGTTGACAAGACTCTACAGGGCAATAGGCTATACGTCCACAAAGGAGACGGCGCAGAACTTTCTTTTTAACTTCTATGAGACAATCAAAGTTTAACGCCCAGTGTACCGGGACTAAAAATTTTAAGCGCGATGCATTTTAATTAAATATTCCATACCTTAGCTACCAACCTCTTATCTGGTTTTTAATTCAGAATAAACGACAAAACTGGCCTCAATTTATTTTCAGATTAATTTAGAACGTTATTTTGATTTCAATTCATAAATGGAAAATTATTCAAATGAAAGAAACGAGTGATTTGCAATTGAAAAACAAAACAAAACTAAACTAAATTTCACGGATTTTTAAATGTAACGACCCCAAACATAGTTGCCTGCGAAAGGGACTAGTGAAGTGAATGACTAATCCACCTCTGCAGTGAAAGGAGAGGAGAGGAACAGCCAGAAAATGGCTGTAGTTTCTCCCTCTTTGACAAGGGCTAATAATTCATTCCACGCCATCATTCAGCTAAATGTATAGGGCTTCATTTTAGTTGAGGGGAAGGTCAAACGGAGGAGGGACTTAAAACGGAATGGAGCAGTTATATACAGCAGTTACATAGAAGGTTACGGTTTTAATATGTATGAGAGTTATAACCATTAAGAGTGCAGTGATAATGATGATGCACACTTTGAACAATTCGTATAAGTAGGACAAAAATAGTGTGTGCAGTGAGAGGAACTTTAATTGAGTCGGCCCATCCTGCTCATGTGAATAATTAGCCCTTGTGGTGCACGCAAGCTGCATATTGTTTAGACATAATTAATCAAGCGGACTGGTAATTATTGTGATTTGGAAATTAAGACAGGAAGGTAGTGGGGGGCGTGTGGCGAAAGATAAGCATCTTATTAACAGCATTGCACCCTGTCACATTAGACTATACACCGCAGTTGGATGTTAGCAAAACGGTTTGGCTCTCTCGCTTTCTCCTTTTTCTCTGTCTCTTTTTATGGACAGAGAGTCTACCTTTGATGGAATAAAAAAGAAATCTATAGGCTCACAAGCACCACTTTTGAAAATATCTAACACATTAATTTTACTTTAGCATTGGTCTTTTCTCTAGTGTTAAAGCTGTGATTGCTGAAAAGCAATCTTAAGTCGAGGCCAGACCGATATAACAGAGGACCGACCGCAGATTCGGTTCCAGGTCAGTGTCGTTGCCACAAACATGCCTGTCCATGGTCTGGCCACCCTCTCTGACCCGTAATGACAGAGTCCCCGTGTTTAATTTTAGCCGGGCTATGCCTCTCACCACACCGCATGAATTTGTTTTTTCCTTCAGGAAACAAACAGCTCCTTCTCTTATAGCATTCAGATATGTGCTACTCCAAAGACTTAAATCAAAGAGCTTACCCTCATTGTGTTGGCAAGAAAGCCGTTCTTCTCTGAATACGGTGGCCGATTTTTTTGTACGATGCTGAGATTATAGGAGAGAGAGAAACCAGCTATTCCTGTGTAGCTACTGTAGCGGGGGGATGAACTGAAGAGGAATTCCAAAGCGGCCATGGTGTCAGTTCTGGCATGCATTACTCATCAAAATTGATTAAACCTGACTTGGAGGTGCATTCTTTCTTGGAACCATGGTGTCAGCTGACAGTTCCCTCCAAAACCGCTAAACAAATCACAATTACCTGGAGAGAGTTTAAGATGCAGCTAAAAAAAACAAGTCAATATTGAAAGAGTTTCAGCTGCATTGTCAACAGTTTTGAAGAAGTTAGACACTTTTTGTCCGTCTGTAGAAGCAGGGGGAATAAAGTTTAAGGTTGTCTGAGGCCCAGAGAGAGGAAGAGGAGGGAAAATAAGATGAGCCATGGGTTCAGCTGTCACCCACAATGTATGTACTACAGCAAAGCAAAGGAGCTCGGGCTGAGGACTGAAAACAGGGCTTGAAACAAGAAACGTAGCATATCCCTGCCAGTAAGTGTCCACCTGTTTTGACTCTGCTACGTTATCGTCAAGATAATGTTTCTCAGTTCATCCTCTGGATAACCCCCAGACATTTCATATGTTTTCTCTATCAAAACTTCAGCATAGCTGATTTATGTTGCTCACTAATCATCAAACTTAAGGTTTGAAGACTTTAGAGTGCCACTTTTCAGGGTAAAGACAAGGACTTAGACTGGTCTTTGACTAAAATGTATTCTGAATGGAGTGTATTTTTTTTGAAAATACATTTTACTGTTGGACTAACGTCAAAGCTTGTCGGAAGAACTAGTTCCCCTTGGATTACCGGAGGATCAGTTTGAGAAATACTGCTTTCTAAAAAAAAAAAAAAAAAGGACACAATCTCATTTTCCCTTCTGTAAATACACATATCATCCTTTGCAGGGTTATGATCCTGCAAAAGAAGAAAAGTTAATGAAACGTCTAAAAGAGAAGAGGCACCTTCCTCTGTAATGAGCTCACTTTTTCTTCGTCGTGAAAATTGAGCTTTTTGTCCCATGTCACAAACTCATAACAGTACTTCAGGTCCCCTTCCCTGAGGGTTTGGCCTACCTCAGACTGCACCCTCTGTACAGTTAGCAGGGACGCTAAGAGCGCTGCCCTCTAGCCATTCAGAAATGGGAATCTAGCTGAGAACTATTTTCTCCTCGGCTCTTCAAGAGACAGAGCTCATCTCTGTCAGCGTGCCTTGTCTCATGGCCTGATCTTTGGCTCCTACAAGCCCAGACATGCCCGTAATTTGCATTGTCTTATTATTCATTAGCAAAGGCAGTGGAGACAGGTACTTTCCCCCCTTTTCTACTGTTATCTATTTACAGGGTCTGAATGAAAGGTTCTTGCTGTCGCGATAGATGTCTTAACTCTGATCGATCGATTCCTGGGGAAAATTGAGATTAACTTCACCTGCGAGGCAAAGAACAGCCCAGTGAAATAAAAGAAGGGAAAATCAATGTACTAACTGAAGGAAGACATGAATTATTGATGAAGGGGGCATGTAATGGAATCTCAAGCATCTGTTTTCTGACAAATACCCTCACCAGCCTCATACCTTACAGTGACGGAATGTGCACCGTGAGAAAAAAAAAAAAAAATCAAGTTCGAGGAATCACAATCATGCTGCATTTCTGAATCGTTACTCTACCTTAAGTCAGCGTTACCGGTGTGGTTTCAGCGCTCCACTGGTGGTGGTGATGGTGGTGGTGGAGGAGGAGCGGGGAGGGGAGGGGCAGAGGAATGTCTGTAGAGGTAAAGGGAGAGAGAGAGAGGAGGTAAAAGGAGGGAGAGAAAAAGAAAAACTGAAGCAGGGCAGGTGAGACCTGAAAGCTGCCTTTGTGCTGCTGCTGGCAGAAGGAACACCGACCCTCTCTGTGAGGTGTTCACACACACACACACACACACACACACGCTCAAAATATATGCACACACACGCTCTCACAGACATACACATTGTGGACTTTCTTGGCAAACAGGTTAACCTTAAAACGATCGCGTGTTTTTATAAAAAACAAACAGTTTTCTAAAAAAAAAAAAAAAAAAAAAAAGGGCCCATTGCTTCCCTGAGATTAACGGACATCGCTCAAGCATATAGCGGGTTTATTTTCCCTCGCTCTCCACCCTCTGATTTCAGTCATTTTGAAAGCTGCCTTATTTTCTATCTCCCTTCATCTTGACTGTATCAGACTCCGGGTAACTGGAGCTTGAAGAGAGCTGATGGTATCTGTCCTGTTGCTCACAGTCATCGTGTTCAGCCTAACCACTATTCACAGGGTATTTGTCAACACACTAAATTCGCCCATTTTAAATCAACCATGCTGGTGTTACTGGTCTACACACATGCTTTTTGTACCTCAGACCATAGCTAAGCTGGGCTGTGATGCTACACTGCATTGCATGCTGGGGAATAGCTTTGATATCTTATGGGGGTGAAAAAAAAACTCCTCTTCTAAGGGTTTTGTCATTCCGGTAGACTGCAAGAATGTTCCAAACAATAGCATACTACATTTTCCCTATATTGTGTGTCTGTGTTTTGTTTGTAAAAGCCATTTGTAAAGGTATCGTATTGATATGCAAATGTGTTTTTATATGATAATGTATTTGGTTACATATGTTTGTGTTGTGTTATTGTTGAAGTAAAAGCAGCAGATGTAATACTATGTTTGCAGGCTTAAGTGCAAGAGACTTGTTTAGTGTCTACTCTTAAATATAAAAGCATAATTCCTGTTCTCTCATGCATATTTGCTGTTCATGCATACACTTCAATACTCAATGCTGTGTGGCCTTATCATTGAAATGAATGTGAAATAGATCATTTAATGTATTAATGTGTTAAGTTTTGTATTATGTATGTACATTCAGTGTGTTAAGGCTGCGTCTTTGATGTGTCTGTCAGTTAATTGGATATATTGTTGTGTATGTTAGTCATGTATGTTAGTGTCAGGGCAGTGAGAGTCTGTGTGTGTGGATACTGATGTAAATAAGTGAGCAGAAGGCTGTGGGAACTGAAGTGCAGTGTTTTTTGATTTCTCTGACAGGCGAGGACTGAGGGGATTCACTGAGCCATGAGGCAGGCTTGTCTGGGGAGATTGGAGAAATCGCCCAGTAGAGTCACTTCCAGTAGAGAACACACGCTCCTGCCGCAGAGGCAGTCCGGCCCACATCTATGAGAGGAGCGAGAGAGGAGGAGGACAGAGAGAAAGAGAGCGAGGAGAAAAATCAGTGCTCTAAGAAGAGTGAAATCCGTGACTCCCACACCCCACACCTCACCCCACCCCACCCCACCCCACCCGCGCCGCTCCATCACGCCTCTGATGGACAACCGGACAGGGAGAGCGATGCCAGAGCGTCGGTCTGTGCTCTTGACCACTTCCCCGGTGGTGTCCGTGCTGAGCCCACCCTCTGTGAGCACGGCTTAACGCTAAGGAGGTAAGAGCTAGACCCATGCAGGCGCGTAAGAAGTATGTTCTCCTGGCTCTGTGTGCGTGCTGCTGGCTGCTGCTCTTCTACTGGGGTGGGCTCCAGGAGCGGCTGTTGGGCCTTCTTACGTTAACGCGAAGGCCCGGCGAGGTACTCCGGCCCTGGCCCGACTGGCTGGACCGGGCGCTCCTCCCTCCCTATGCTGAGCTCGGGGAGCTGCAGCTGGGGGGCGGGCCCGGGGAGTCGCCGCGGCAACGGCGGCAAACCTGGGCCGGCGTCTACAAGGGGAGCCGCTGCCGCATGGAGACGTGCTTCGACTTCAGCCGCTGCCGGGGTCGCGAGGGTTTCCGCGTCTACGTTTACCCGCCCGAGAAGGGCGACCGCGTGTCGGAGAGCTACCGCAAGATCCTGACCTCGGTGACAGAGTCACGATACTACACGGCAGACCCACGGGAGGCCTGCCTGTTCGTGTTGGGCATCGACACGCTCGACCGCGACCAGCTGTCGGCACAGTTCGTACCTGACGTGGACGACCGTATCCGCGGTTACCCTCTATGGAATGACGGACGCAACCACGTGATATTCAACCTGTACTCTGGTACCTGGCCCAACTACACAGAGGACCTGGGTTTCAGAGTGGGCCAGGCAATCCTAGCTAAAGCCAGTCTGAATGTAGAACACTTCAGGCCAGGTTTTGATGTTTCCATTCCGTTGTTCTCCAAGGAACATCCACAGAAAGGCGGTGAACGAGGTTGGCTTCTACGCAACACTGTCCCACCGCGTCGCAAACACTTGCTAATGTTCAAGGGCAAGCGTTACTTGACCGGAATAGGTTCGGACACACGCAATGCCCTGCACCACATTCACAATGGTAAAGACATTGTCTCCCTCACCACATGTCGCCATGGCAAGGACTGGGAGAAGCACAAGGATGCCCGGTGTGACCATGACAACCAGGAGTATGAGAGGTAAGACACTTAAGAGGTTCCAGAGAAGCTGGAAAGAGTCTGAACTGGCTGAAATTTGTTTATGCTATTCCAAAGTGATTTTCATCACATGCACTCATTGGAATTGAACCTGCCACGTGGAATTTCCGGCTGTGAACTGGAATAGTAGTCTGGCAGGTCCATCTCTTCATTAGGTACGTGTAAGGGTCATCGTGACTCAACTATTCTCGAGTTACTGCATGTGCGTTACGGAGAGAGCACACGCTGGAGCAGCTGTCCGTGAGCGGGAATTGTTCGTAAATTGTTTACCCTGTTTTTTTGTGTATAGCATACACATGAATTACAATGTGTACTCTAGAGGTGTGGTGTGTGTACTGGAAACACACACCTTTGAGTTTTGAAATGGTACAGGTGCATGGGACAAGAGATGAAGGTTGGGATACTTTTTCATTGATAGTTTTTCTGTTTTTCAGTCAAACTGAAATTTTATGTAGTCACTGAAGAGGAGTGAACCCGAAACCTGAGAATATCAACAGTGCGCTTGAACAGATGCAATCTGATAATCCTAACCAGCGTTCAAAGACTACATTTAAAAATACGGTGGTCTAATCCAAACATGAGTTTACCATTGTCCCGGAGATGTACGGCCTGCAGTCTGGTTTAAATGTATATTTCCAGATTATCAGCGTGTTCCATAACATCTACATAGAGACTTAGCGGCATAAAGCAGATTAGAGGAGAGGAATTAAAAAAGGAAGGGTGGAGGGGTCAGCCAACAGACAGAACAGGCTGATTTCAGACATCGCCTTTAAGAAGACAGCATGTGTGGCAAAGATTGGTGTCTCTCTCTCTTAAAGGGGAAGATTTTGGAGGGCAAAAAAAAGGGTCTAAAAAGTTCCAGGCACTACCCTTGACTTGTTTTTGCTTTTGGGGTTTCTGTGGTGTGGTGGGTAGTAGGGTGAAGGAGGGTGTGTGTGTGTGTGTGGGGGGGGGGGGGTTAAGTCCCACTCGGTAATGTATGAATGACTTCATTTATTCCACATGGCAAATCAGGAGTGGGAGATGGTTGGCTGTCTTACAGTCACACGAGTTTTAGTGGTGTTAACATGTGAGGGTGGGGGGAAGTCTCTGTGGGACTCCATTGCTCTCATGTGGAAGAAAAATGTTTATGAAATCCATTTTTTCCCTCTCTCAGTTACGAAAAAAAAAGGAGACATAAGCTGGAGAGGTCTAGTCAGTGAGGTGGGGATCTGATTTTGACTTGGCTCTCAGCAGGGGGACGAGAACACAGCTTTACGAGGAGTGGAACAGCAAGAGTGAAATTGTGACGGTTAACACCACATGAATCAAATTTCAGAGACAGATATTAACACAGCCTTGCGCTCTCTCTCTCTCGCTCGCGCTCTCTCTCTCTCTCTCTCTCTCTTGCTTTCTTTCTCTTTCTCTCTATCTGTCTTTCTTTTTCTCTCTCTCTCTCTTTTTCTCTCTCTACTTTTTTAAATTGTCGCATAGTCTCTCTGTCTTGGCTGGCTGTGGTGTCCTCAGACAAGCAGAGGTTGCAGGGTCAAGAATAGCTCTTGTCTTAGAAGGTTCTCCCAGGTTAATGACACCCAGCACCTGCTACTGCTGGAGATTAACCCAAATGCACCTCGCAACATCCTGCAGAGCCCCCCATCCAGAGAGAGAGAGAGAGAGAGAGAGAGGCTACTTCAGGAAAAGCAGAGAACAGCTTGCTGCAATCCAGTGGCCTACTTTCTTACACATTGGAGGCTTCTTTCTTTATTAAGGGGAGAAAAACCTGCATTGTACAGAGAATGTAAATGAGGGAGAGTGTGCGAGCGTCTAGAAAAAAAAAATAGGGCAGACAGTTTCAGAACACACACACACACACAGACACTCAGAGTACTTTGAAAAGTATTATCCATGGTGTGAATCTGAATGTGTGTGTGTGTGTGTGTGTGTGTGTGTGTGTAGTTGTGAAGTGGGGTGGATGGGAATTATAAAGAGGTGTGTGTATGTGTGTGCATGTCACGGTAAAATGCTGTCCCTCTCTTGCTGGCGTACACGGTTTCCACGACAACGCTCAGGCCATGTGGAAGACATCCGTACGGGAAAGGTCATTATTCTTCAACCTCAAAGCCCTTCAGGGGGAAAAAAAAAAATGTAATTGAAGTGCCAGAAATACACTTTGTATTCTATTAATGCTTAGAGAAACAAAAGCATATAAAACCAAAACTGAGGATATTGTATTTCATTCAAAGCAGAACTGAACATCAGGTCTTGTTCTAAATGTCTTTAATAAGAAATTTAATATCACACATTACAGTGCTCTCTCAGCTCTTTCTACATACTGTGACCTTGTGTGTGTGTGTGTGTGTGTGTTGGCAGGCCCCAATGAGAAATGCTACACCCCGCTGTAATTAGGGGGATGCGAAATTGTACCCCTGGAGAGAATGTGGTTTGTGTGGCTGGAGTTTTGTCCAGCATAAACGACAATGTTTGTCTGTTCATTTAAAGTAAGGAATGAAGAGAAAGAGAAAAGAAAGACGCTGAACTCTACTCTCACTTTTTCCTCTCATTGTTGTCAACTCCTTGGTCTTTTAGTCTTTTCCCAGGCTTTTATTTTAACTCTCATTGGCAATTCAGTATTTTCTCCTCCTTGCTGCATTTTTCTGTCTTCCTATTTCATATCGCACACGCCGTATTCTCACGCGCACTATATTATTATTTCATGCACGCACACACAAACTGTGTTATCATCGCAGACTCATCTCGGTGTATTTTTCTCATACCTACCACGCTCTTAGAAAATCACACATGTAGCTACACACCTTCACATCACAAGAACACACAGACATAGTCTCAGTCTCTCTCTCTCTCCCTCTCTCTCTCTCTCACTCACACACACACACACACACACACACACACATTTTACAAGCTGGCAAAAGACATGCGGGAGGTTTGTAGGGTAGAGGTCTTGCCCTCTGCCTGTAAGGATTGCATGTAATCCAACACAGCAGTGCAACATTAACCTCGTGCTCTACTTCCCTTAACCGACACGTTTAATATTCACACACACACCATGCCTCGCATTGTACACCGACCCGTACACTTCTCTCTGACAACACAGCGCACACAGAGCCTTCTGCTAACGCCCTGGGCACTGCTGATTAATGATATCAAATCAAACCAGATTTAAGACTTCTATTTCAGACAGCAATAAGAGGCAGAAGCTTTAAACTTATTTTAGATTCACAGTATCAGTGAGAAGCTAATAAAATATTGCAGCGTCAAATCAAATGAACAGATCAGTTTCAGGTCAGAGTGCCTCTGTTATATTAAAGGCTTCGATACATTAGTGCACTCCTAGTAGTTTTTTTTTTTAGAGTACATGAATGTTTGGGCATAACTATGAACGTGTTACTTGTGTGTATATACAGTAAAACGGTTTTTAATCACCCCGTCAGCCATCTCTTTAAGAGACCTTAATATTAAGTTTTTTATTTCTTTTTCTTTTTTTTTTTTTTGGTTGAGAAATTTGGCCCATTTTCAGTTTCGAACTGAACTGGGTTAAGTTTGCCACAGCCCGTAATCAGGGCCAAGCCACCACACTTCATGGTGCTGAATAAGGACAGCATACGGTGGTGAGGAAACCTGGCCTAACATTAGCCAAGCAGCTCCAGACGCTTCATCAGGGGAGCTCCCAAACCGTCTGTCCACCTCTCACCACCGCTCCCTTTAAGCGTGGCCTGTGTGCCTCTCAAATGAATGAACCACCAGACATCAGCACTTTTCACATAAGGGCCTTTACAAGACTTGACAAAAAAAACCCATTAGTTTCAAAGTTCTCTCAGTTTGTCTGTGTTGTAGCATGTAGTTGGTGTTTTGGCTTGGTGCATTGACAATACACCAAAGTGTTCACTCTGAATATACAAAGCCAAATGCTAAATATAGTTTTCCTAAGGCAATGTGAGTGGAAATGAGTACCATGGCATACAGTGTTGCTGTTCAGACAAGTGTCCTTGTGACAGATGGTCAAAACAGCATTCAATGCCATGTACTACAATCTGTCAAACAAGTCTTTTAATCTGTCATTTGATTTATAAACTTGATTTAGTAATGCTGGATGTCTCACGTACATGGGACGCCCCAAATGTTTTGCAAACCAAATAAAGGTGGTTTGCACACAAAAGTGGTTCCTGGTTGACATTCCATAATTTTGGTTTGGGTTTGTGTATGAAAATGCTTGACAGTCCCATTCGTCCAGTGTTTTTCCTACTGTGGTTTAAAGACCAGACCTCAGTGACTTTGAAAGATGAGATGATTGGAGGAGAAGCAGAGGCGTTGGTTCAACAGACTTCTCAACTTGATGCTGATGTTTCACAAACGGTGGTTAAGGTGATGGGAGTCCGAGGGAAGGACGTCGGCCAGGGTGAACTGCGGTCAAAAGCAGTCCGTGCATCGCTTTTAGATGCAGAGCAAGAGAGACAAGACACTCTGAGTCAGTGAAGTGCGGCTAGCAGTTTAGAGCAGATGTGCCCAGATCCTGTCTTGGAGGGCCAGAGTCCCGCTGCTTTTCTTTGCGAACAACTACACGCGGTCCGTCATTGGCTGAAGAGCACACTCACCTGTTTTTCTGCTAAAAAAAAATCAGCCACTAATTAAGAGGTGAGAACAAAAAACAGCAGGCTTTTGGCCCCCCCCCCAGGACTGGATTTGGTCACCCCTGGTCCCCTGGTCCCCTGGTCCCCTGGTCTAGGGCATGAGAAGGCAGTTTCCTCTGGACCAGTCCATTAGGAGCAGAGAGAGAGAGAGAGAGAGAGAGAGAGAGAGATTATGATCTGTTGCAGTGCATAAACCTTTTATTATAACTAAAAATGCAAGTAAGAGAGTAAATTAGCCCACAGAACACAGGTGGCAAACTAGAGGGCAGTGGAAAACTGTTCGATGAGTCATCTTCTCATCAGCTTCTCAACAAACAGGTGAGCAGAGGCCAAAAGAAACCTGCGAACCTTTTTCCCCACAGCGAAAGGTTACTGGTTATGGTGTGTCATGCGTTTCCTGCTGTCGTCTAAGTCCATCACACTCTTTAAAGGTCAAGCAAAGAGCTGATCATTACAAAGAGAGATCAACTTTCGTTCCCTATGGTGAAACAGTTCCTACCTGAAAGATATGCCAGGATTAGGGTGCCCCCTTCCACGGGCCGTGAGCAGTCAATGAGTCATTTGACAAGCACCAAAAATGATGCAAATCTTATGCCAAGTCTGGCCCGGGCTGCCAGATCTCGACCCAGTGGAACACTGCTCTTTAAGATATTCCGTCACTTTGCCATTTTGCCGACGGTTTTCCACCGCCGTCGGCAAAATGGCAAATGACACAAGATCTTATGGAAGAGCGGTGTTGAATTCCTTCGGTCGATTTCCAGACACTTGTGGAGGCTACGCCAAAGCACACACTCTCGAGACAGCCAAACGCCTTATAGGGACTCATTATGTTGGTGCCTCCTTCATTTTTTGGCAGTTATTTGAGTTATTTGTAAGCATTCTTTATGCAAATGTTCATTCAGACTGTCTTTGCCTAATGTACTGTGCGTGAGTGGATGATGGTGGATTACTCCTTTTACGTCGTGAAGTAGACGTTGTGAAATACATGTTCTCCTCATGCGTTAGGAGGAGTAAGGGCCAGTTTAAAGGAGGGACGTTAGGCCTGAGGGGTCTGGCATTGTTTTGAGATAAGCGGTGTGGATGTCCCTCGGAACGGGGACGCATTCAGAGCTCTTAATCAAGGTCTTTATTTGTCCTTACGCCGCACAGTTCGTCGTGAGAGAAGCCGCGAGCTACGTCGCCGCTTTTGTCCGGCTCCAGCCAAGCGGAAAGCTTTTGAGTGTGGCACTCTGGGAGCCTGATTTAAGGGACAAGTGTTTTCACCTCTCCCCCTGTTTTTTTTTTCTCTTCTCTCCCTTTTTTTTTTTTTTTTACATATTCAACCTCCAACCCTCCTCCTCATCCTCCCATCAGTTTATCTGTTTGGCTTTGATTTGATCCTGACGCTGCATCTGAGGTTATGCACGAAACAGAGAAAAAGTTTCACTGGAGCATATTTGAACCGTTAGTCATATCCCGCTGCACCTCTTCATTTTCTCACACTCTCCTCAATGTGAAATAGGACTTTGCCCATAAGGACATTTAGAACTCAGTCCAAATTGTAATTACCCCGAAAGCCGTTCACGTACATGATAATCAAAGTAGCCAATCAGAGAGGAGTAGAACAAGGCCATTCATTTAAATCCCTGAGGTAGTCATTCAAGCCAGCCCTGACACACACCCTCTGGACTGGTCCGGACTAGACTGGACCTGACTTGCTTTCCTTGACCCTGATGGACAATAGTGTGTCAGTGGAAGCTGAAGGCGGAGTCCGGCGGTGGGGAGATGTGTTGCCTGTGTGGTTAGGTGTGGTGTGTTAAAACACAGGCATTGCGACATGCCCTAGATAAGGCTGTCTGCTAGGCAGAATTAGGAGTGCACTGAGCTTCCATGCATTAGTGATGAGGCCTGGCTACTGAACTTCTGTTTAACAATGGCATCTCCCTGCACTGTTTCTGTCCTTCTCTCCTGGCTCTCACTCTCTTCCTCTCACCTGTTCCAGGACACAAACAGTGCCTTCCTCTCTCTCTCTCTCTCTCTCTCATATATATATATATATATATATATATATATGTATGTATATATGTGTATATGTGTATATATATATATATATATAGATAGATAGATAGATAGATAGATAGATAGATATACACTATACACACACACACACACACTCTGTACATAGACACACTAACACACACACACACGCATAGGCCTATATATATATATATATATATATATATGCATACGTGTATGTGTGTGTGTGTATATATATATATATATAAATATGCATACGTGTATGTGTGTGTGTATATATATATATGTATTGCGGCAGCAGTCTGCGGCATAGGTTGTGGTGTAAAAGCTGGTGCTCTGTGCCCTTGGCACACACTAGTGTAGATGTGTGGAGCTCACCGCCTGTTTTGCACTCTGCACGCTGCTCCACGGATTCATTCATAACTCTTCTTGCCACGCCCAGACAGTCCCGTGTCACAGGACACAGCTGTTACTGACCTATCAGACCCATTGACTGTCATAGTGAGAGAGAACGGGAATGTGGTAATGAGAGACCCCCCCACACCCCACTCTCTCTGTTACTGCCCCTCCCCTTCCAAAATCGTTTCTCACTCCGAACATTCCCATCTCTCTTCTACTCACGCTTTTAATGATGTCCCCTGACCCTCACTCTCCTTTTCATTCTTTCTCTCTCCCTTTCCTGCTTATTCTTACTGTGATTACACACACACGCAACACACACACACACAAACAAACACACACATAAACACACACACCATCAAGCTCCTGCTCTCTCTCTCTCTCTCTCTCTCTCTCTCCCTCTCTCTCTCTCTCTCTCTCTCTCTCTCTCTCTCTCTCTCTCTCTCTCCCCCTCTCTCCCTCTCTCTCTCCCTCTCTCTCTCTCTCTCCCCCTCTCTCTCTCCCTCTCTCTCTCTCTCTCTCTCTCTCTCTCTCTCTCTCAGGGCTGTAATGTGATCAGGTGCACTGAGTGAGTTGTCTGTGCTCCAGTAACTGCATTAAGCCCATCGTCTCCTCTAGAGCGTCTGCCCTGCTAGCCTGCCGTGGGCATGCCAAGGCCGGGGTCACAAACGTCAGGACCACTCTTAGAACACGACACACACACATCCACTCACACACACACACACACACACACACACTCTCTCTCCATTACAGCTCTCCCATCGGGCACTTGTGATCTATACTCATTTGATTGGTCTACGGTAGCGCAGAGGAATGGACAGCAGTCTGTGAATCTATAGCTCTGGCCAACACCCCCGCCCCCCCCCCCCCCGCCACCCCCCCACCACCTTCAGCCCTAAAACCCCACCCTGAAAGAGAGATCCAGGATTGGACGGAAGCTGTAATGTCTGATCGACTCATCTGTAACTGCTGAGGATGTATCAGTTTACAGCTGCATTGAGATAATGTTTTAGACAAGGCGTGGCACGCTAGCAGGATCTCGAACTACAGACTGAAAAGAAAAAAAAAAAATAGAAAAAAAAAAAAACGACCTGCATACTGAACTGAGTTTCTGAACCTGAACTCACTGGAATGTTCCGGACTTTCCATTCATACAGTCAGTCATTTCAGGAAAATGTTTATTTGATACCTGTAGCCTGCCTACACCTTCTCTCCAACCTTTTACCCTCAACATGAGCCCTTATTTTCTCGGCACAGCACGTCTGGAGTAACAAAGCGACGGACAGAAGTGCACTGAGGCATTTTTTACTGTTTTCGTGTGCTTTGAGTTTGCCTCATTTCACGCACATCAGGCTACGCAGCATCATTCTGTCACATCACATAAGTTTAGTTTCTCATCAGAAGTTACCGCTCTCGTCTTTTTCTTGACGGCCTCTTCTCAAAACAGCCGCGTGCCTGAGTGTTATTAGCTGGATTCCTGTTCGTTTGCGACTTGCTGACTGCTTCAGTTGGATTCCAATTAATCAGATGTCGCACTTCCACACGGTGGTGAAAAGCAAGAGGAGGAGGAGATGGAGAGGGAGGGAGTGGGAAAGGGAGGGAGTGAATGAAGGAGGTGGCGTGGCACGAACGACAGCGTGCAATCGCTCAACACCCGTTCCGACGGGGCGGGAGAGGGAGTCACGTCACAAGGTGGCGAGAAATGATTGACAGAGCCAGCCAGCGAATACCGGGATCTCTGCCAGTGGTTCCTAATCACTGGGCCCACCCTCCTGTCTCCCTGCATGCCTGTCAGCCTGCTAACCTGCCTGTCTATCTGTGCCCAAGCGAAGCTCTTAAGCTCTCAGTTCGGGCGGAGCAAAGACTGGCGTCTCTCTCTCTCTCTCTCTCTCTCTCTCTCTTCTACATAACTTGTGTGTAGTTCAGCCCACATTCAGTAATGCACCACTTAATTCACTCATCTTTAGAACCATGTCCACTCTCCACTAATAGCTGTTTAAATTCAGACATCAATGTTCCTGTAGAGATGGCGCCAGTGGAGTGGGGTTTGGCTGGGCCAGGCCTTGGTGTTGAGATTGAATGATGAATGTATGAAACTAGATATGACTGTATGCATGTTCACACAGTCCTCTGTATAGCACACCATCATGAAGCAGGCTAAATATATTCTGAAATCGTTAAACAATCAATTTCAAAACTCCAGTTCTACTTACAGCGATCCTTTGGAAACGAAAGGAAGATCCAACCCGTGACTTTTTTGCTTATAAATTCAGGAATTTGCTGGATGTTCTCCAGCTGTGATGTCCCATCCAAAAGATGAATCTAACAAAAATCTTTTTACCGCTTGAATGGACACAACTGGGCTTTTTTTTTTTTTCTTTTTTTTTTTCTTCTGCATGAAGGCAGAAGAGAGAAGAGTTGCAAACAAGCACTTTGTTTACAGCCCAGACTGAAGGGTGACCTTTGAAGAAATGCTGCATGCAAATAGAGTTGCCCATGACCTTCCCCGGCACTGCTTTTAGACCGTTTGGCAGCATCTCTCCGGAGCCACACTTCCAAAGAACCCAACCTTAATTGGCTGGGGGACCATGTGCCACCCATCAATCATCGTATCCAAAAGTATTGATTGGCTGTCAGCCCATGAGCCCAAACATGTTAGTTCCCTCAAGCATGCGGTCTCAGCCCAGCCATGCGCGGGGTCTCCGACGGCAAGCGTCTCCGTGGCGACCGAACAGGAAATTGCATTCGGAGTCAGAAAATGACACTCTGTTGATCAGCAGTGGAATTTTTCTGGAAAATAGCAAAATGGCCAACTCCACACCACCCCCCTCCCACCCCCCCGTCCCCGGTGCCACGGCTTCCTCGGAGTGAAAATGTGACAGGACGTCACAGCCGTAGCTAAGCAAGCCATTCTCTCGCAAGACCAAGCAGATTTACAGAGCCTCTGTGTGTAGAGCTGCTTCGTGCAGTGAAAGGGCCTGTACGCACACATTTCTAAGTCTGACCACGTAAAAGTACGAGGTAACTTTCTTTGACCCCTCTGCACCTTTGACTAGTCCTACAGAAGCATTCCAGCGTCAGCATGTAAGAATTATGTTGTAATAATGCTTGTATAAATAAGGAAGTAGAGCGTTAGATTTCACTGAAACTTTACATGGTTATGTTGCATGTTTAATAACTTTGGTGACGTGTTTTGCTGCATATTGAAGCTTACAAATGCATGTACTGCATAACATGAACTAACATGCACTTTCATTTTTCAATCTTTCATAGAAGTCTCACTTTGAAAGATGCCTACGTACGTCCCTCCTCTCTGCTTTCTGCCTCTCTCTTCTTCTCTCTCTCTCTCTCTCTCTCTCTTTTTGTCTCTCTGTCCACGCCTCCCCCTCCTCTCCCATTCTCTGTGTGTGTGTTTGTGTGTGTGTGTGTGTGTGTGTGTGTGTGTGTAATCTGAGACGGCATACTCACTCATCTGCTGCTCAGTTACGTGCAAACAACAGCAAACACTCACTCCTGGCACCCCCTTAGGGGATTTTTAATATGCCCCCCCCCCAACACACACACACACACCCGAACCCCACCCACTTTTAATCCAGCACTAGTATGAGTGTTATTTTGTTGATCTCATTTGTGTCACATTGACCTTCTGCTAACAAAACCAGAGATTTATTGCCCCTGATTGGTCCGAAACTCCACAGCTGATAAACCCTGTCTATGATACACTGTGTGTTGTTTGTTTGTTTGTCTGAGTTGTCTTTTTTGGGTTCGGCGATGAAGTTTGCTCACAAATGTTAAATAAGGCTCTTAAACTGAGGTTACCAGTGGTCTGTTGTGGGCTGTGCTAAACTGAGACATTTATATTGTCTTTTTCACACAAGCTTGCCGTTAAAAAAAAAAAAAAAGAAAACTGTGGTAGAGTTTTCGCTTTTTTTTTTTCTTTTTTTTGACTCCCAACAAACCCAAGCTGATGTCACCCATCATTTTGCGACGTAGCTGAGTTGTAGGGGGTGTTTGACCCATACGTAGGACTACAGACATGTCCGTCTGTCAGCCTATGTGTGTATGATGATGGCACCCAGCTCTGCACCGCTCAACTCACATGCCAGCTAAACTGTGGGGATGTGAGGGCGTGAGAAGGCATGAGCGATGTCATCAACATGTCGTTATATACGATGGGGAAAGCGTCACTCGTGTATGTTGGAGATGGAGAGGATGGAGGAGGAAGAACACTGACGGGAGGTGGAGGAGGTCCAGCTTACTTATGATGAGTAACTCCCCTCTCTTGGAGAAAACAGGGAGAGAGTCATAAGCCAACGGCACGTTAAGTGCTGTTGTAAGGGAAGACTGAAGCAGCTTGTGTGTGTGTGTGTGTGTGTGTGTGTGTGTGTGTGTGTGAGAGTGAGTATGAGAGAAAGATGTTCTAGTCCTCTCCGTCTCTCCCCCTGGAGATACACTGGATGAGAAAGATTCAGCAAGAGAGTTCCACACTCTGAGCTCTGTGTCTAATTAACTCTGCTACTAATTACAGCCCCAGCGTCACTGCTCTGTGTGTGTGTGTGTGTGTGTGTGTGTGAGTGTGTGTGTGTGTGTGTGTGTGTGTGTGTGTGTGTGAGTGTGTGTGTGTGTGTGTGTGTGTGTGTGTGCGTGCACGTTTGTATGTTTGTCTGTGGTTGAGAGAGAGAAAGAGTGACAGAGTGTATGGGGGAGTAAGTGAGTGAGTGAGTAGGTGAGGGAGTACACGTCTCTGTGATAATGTATGTTTTTCTCATATGTTGGAGCAAAGTTTGAATGACTGTGTCAACGTACAGGGAGTAAACCCACTCCAGTGTCTGGCTGTGTATAAAACAGAGATAAGCAAGGGAATTCAGACAATGTTTGTGTGTGTGTGTGTGTGTGTATGTGTGTGTGTGTGAGCAAGAGAGAGAGAGAGAGAGAGAGAGAGACAGACAGACAGACAGACAGACAGACAGACAGATGAAAGGGAGCTGTCACACTGAGGCAGGCAGGTATCAGAGTCGGCCAGATGTGTCAGTGGCTGGGGGGTGAACTTCGTAACCATGGCAATAATACCTGTTAGTGTGAGCATTTGTAGGGAAGACTGCTACTAGTTAATTGCCAAGTGTAAGGACTCCCTCTCTCACCTGTCTCCTCTGTCTCTGTATGTATGCGCACACACACACAAACACACACACACACACACTTGGACCCTGGCTTGCTTTATTAATATGGGGCTCCGTGTAGGGTGCAGTCATTATTGTGGAAATCTGCCTGGGGAGAGCTAAGCTGAGGTTTATTCATCAGTCTGCTCTGCATATCACTGTCACACACTCAGTCAGTAAGCACAGCCTAATCCTACATACGTAATACACATAGACTTCATAGGGTACATTCTCTCTCTCTCTCTCCCATCTCCTCTGTTTCCATACACACACACACACACACAGATCAGACCGACTTTGTGCTTGACAGGAGGACAGGATCTGTTTGTCATAGCAGTTTAGGTGCCCTGTTAGCTGAAGGACAGCTGTAGTGTGTTGACTTTGCTTCTCTGAGCTGGAGGAATTTTAGTGGAAAGCTTTTGCACGAGGCCACACACACACACACACACACACACACACACACAGATAAAAAAGGAGACAGAATGTGCACTTATCTACCCATCGATTCCACAGCCTGTCAGAACCCAGGTTATCATCTGTGGAGCCTGCTCTTCCAGCTCTGTCTCCTCAGGGCGGAGGTTAGGATACCTGCCGTGAGGAGCCCCCGCGGGGGTCTGTCTACAGCACGGCTGGATAAACACCGTCCCTCCACTCCACTCCACTAGGAGCAGTCAGAGGGTCAGTCCACAGATTCCTTCATCAAGCTGCCCGCTGCCAAAGACAAAACGCCTGTCCTGGGGGAATTCTTCACATTCTTTCGTGGAGACAGGGTGTGTGTGTGTGTGTGTGTGTGTGCGTGTGCGTGTCAGTCTGTCTGTATCTGTGTGTGTATATGTGTTTGTGTTTGTGTGTGTGTGTGCGTGCGTGATTGTGTTGGCCCATAGGTGGTGTTGGTGTTTGACTGAGATGTGGCTCATGTGAAAAAGGCTACATTTGCTGGGATTGGCGGCATTGTACTGTGGTTAAATCATACAGGTTTTATATTTAGTCGGTTTTCTTACACCGTTGTATGAGAAAGTCCTTGGCTACAGGTTATGTTTGTGCATGCACACAAAGATGCAATCAAAGACAGACACACACAGACACAGACACACGTGCACCACATTGCCATGCAGTCTGTGACAGTGCTGCCCTTGGTGTGACCTCTGGCTGACTGATTTATCTGTTCAATATGTGTTTACACAGGTGTCACACACACAGTCGAGATTGAGTCCACGTAGTCAGACACACATGCACGCACGCACATAGGCACGTACACGTGTGCGCACACGCACGCACACACACCTACATTTACATTTACATTTACATATGTATCCTTTACCTGAACATATGTATACTCGTAATCAATCTACACAGCCTTCAAACTACACGAAACATGTAAACAAATACACACCCCCCTACCCCCCCTCGCGCGTGCACACACACACACACACACACACACACACACACACACACACACACACACACACACACACACATTCTAACTAACAGTCTAAATCTCAACCATTACGTTTCCTCAGACACCCATTCTCCACCTGCCCCCAGACATAGGGCTAAAAACTGAACTGAGTTTGCAAGCACACTAAATGAGCCCTACTGGAATGGAACACAATTAGCAGTTTTGAGCCACATTTCCACGTCCCTCAGCCAAAATGTCTACACAGAGAGTAGAGGTGTTGAATGAACAAAGAACCTACTATGGCCTTGGAGTGGTACTCTGAAGGAACTGCCGGCGAGGTGAACTGGCTGGGCCCACGTTGGTGAAAATCAGAGAGCAGAGAAGAAAACGGCGCTAAGGCTCTGTGCAGATAACATGCATATTTCAAAGGTGTAATCAAGTGGTAGACTATTATAGTGTCTGCTACATTTGCTTGAGTGGCTTTGAACCACTTAATCCACAGTATATCTGTGCTGTTCAAATGTACATATACACACACCAGTGCGCACGCACGCACGCACACACACACGCACATACATATGTGTACCCCATCTCTCTCTCTTTCTCACACGCACGCACACACATACACACAAAACCCTTATTGAAGCAGGTTTTGTCAGGTAATAAAACACACAAGCTAATGTGAGCTACCTGTCTGTCATGCTCAGGTGATAGATTTTTCTATATGTTCATCTACTGGAAACAGACTATTTAATATCTCTCTCTCTCTCTCTCTCTCTCTCTTTCTCTCTCTCTCCTCTAGTAATCAACAACTGAGAGATGAATCATATCCCCAAATCTCATTTTAACTCTACAAATCTCATTTTCACCAGGGCTTTCTATTCGTTCTCCTCCTCTTTCTATTTTTCCCTCACTTCCATTAGTGGAGATGTTGGCAAAGCTATTTTTCTCTCCGTGAGCATATGGATAGTTCAGAAGGAAGGTAAAAGTGACAGAGCGAAGCAGCGACGGATCGGCAGAGTCACGAGGAAAAGGAGAAATGTGAGATGCAGCCAAGCTCTCAGACAAATAATGGTACCGAACTGCTTCCCAAATGAGGTAGCGAAGTTATGGACTGTGAAATAGTCGAAAGCATTTTAGTTAAAGAAATAGACTGTGCTAACTCTCGTGAACTGCCGTGGTAGCTAGAGAGCAATTGTGGCCAATAGCGCTAATAGCTACAGATAGAAAATAGATTTTCAGACCAGCTATCAGAATGAAGACAAAATATTCTGATCAATCAATCAGCACTTTTTTCAGTTTTTCACAAAAAAATGTCGATCGGTGTGGATGTGACCTTGGTACCGAATCCATACATATTGAATGTCAGTCTGTGTGGATGTGACCCTAGCACTGAATGTCAGCCTGTGTGGATGTGACCCTGGTACTGAATGTCAGTCTGTGTGGATGTGACCCTAGTACTGAATGTCAGTCTGTGTGGATGTGACCCTAGTACTGAATGTCAGTCTGTGTGGATGTGACCCTGGTACTGAATGTCAGTCTGTGTGGATGTGACCCTGGTACTGAATGTCAGTCTGTGTGGATGTGACCCTAGTACTGAATTTCAGTCTGTGTGGATGTGACCCTGGTACTGAATGTCAGTCTGTGTGGATGTGACCCTAGTACTGAATGTCAGTCTGTGTGGATGTGACCCTGGTACTGAAGATGGATGTAACCCTGGTAATGAAGGTGGAAACAGATGGACAGAACCAGAGGAGTCCAACATGTGGAGGTGTGTGTGTGTGTGTGTGTGTGTGCGCGCGCGAGAGAGGGGTACTGTGAATTGAATGGACTGGTGCTAAATATTTTAAACACAAACGGAGGAAAAGACTGGATCACTAAATAGAGTGAGACAGAGAGCGAGAGACAGAGTGAGAGAAAGAGAGAGAGAGAGAGATGTATTCACTCAGCCCCACCTGTTTCGAGGTGTTCCATTTGTTCTATTAGAGCAGCAGCCTAATAATGGCCCTTTATTTGTTTAATATCAAAGCACATTTGTTGGAGAGTGTTTGAACAAATGGAGTTCTTGACTTTCTGCCGCACGTGCTCTGAGGTGGGAGAGAGCAGTAATGACTGAAAATGTGTTTGTTTTGTGTTTCACTGCTGATGGGTTTGACGGGTGAGTGCTTTTTAATCGAGTTCAGCAGAAAGCTCACAGGGTGGCCGCCTTTAAAATGAGGCACAAAAGGTTGAGGAAGGGCTCTGTTTGATTCATGGGAGGAAAATCACACACACACACACACACACTGTCAAACAGCTCCATGACAACGCACGGTTCCATCACACAAACTCGCGTACGAATACACACATTCTTACGTCTACGTACACTCAGATACACACACACACACACACACACACATGTATATATACATATACATGTTACTCCACATGCCAACATGTCACATAAATGTGAACCTAATGTTACAAAAACACATTTCCATTTGTGGCATACATACACTTACACACTCGCAGACGCACACACACAAATACACACGCAATCTTTTTCTCTCTTCCACACGTACACACATGGTGCGGATTTGACCACAAAGTGTCTGTATGTGTGAGAGAAAAAAGGCAATCAGCTGTCATTGATGTGTAAATGTGCTATAAATAATTCATCACTGTTTCTCCAGAAAGATGGTTTCGACGCATGTTCTATCAAATCCCTTTTCTCCATTTTTTCATCCCTCTTTCTCCCTCCATCTCTCCCTCCCTGCTACATTCTATCACAACCATATAAACAGTCCCTCTTCCAGGTTCCTGGAGCTGTGAGACAGTGATGGACAGAGGAGATAGAGTTGTTAAGTCTAATTGTGAACGGAAGGATGGAGGGTGGACCCGTTTGTTTCGAGAGATAGCCCCACGCGTCCGTGTGAAACATGTTTGGAAAGATCTGGGGCTCACGCACCCCTGTGACCACCCGTCACAGGATTTCTGTGATTTTCCTGTGATGTTTTTTTTTTTCCCCTCATCTTTCTCCCTACATTAGTCATCCCTTCTCTCTCTCTCTCGCTGGTTATATGCGTCTTCATGCGGCTGTCTCAGATGCCCCCCCGGCCACCCCATACACAGTCTCTGACGGCCCTGTGCCTTTGTGCTTTTATCCTAATGAAGAAGACTGGCCGGATCTCTGCATGTGTTCCACCACTCTCACACAGCCATTTAATGATCTCAGCGTTCTGGTGTGAATGCTCCTCTATGATCATTCATCAGTCTATAAGGATCTATACATTCATGTATTTCGTCGTCGGGGGTGGGGGGGGGGGGGGGGGGGGTTATGAAGGTATGTAAAAGTGTAAAACTGGTTGGTCAATAAGGTTTTATCAGTTCAGATAAGAGAGCTTGGTTTCCTTATCCTCACTACACTGAAGCTCAGGAGAGAGAGAGAGAGAGAGAGAGAGAGAGATAGCAGGGCGAGGAGGACTGATATAGACAGAGAGCGGAGGGAGGAGAAAGAAAAGGAATGAGGTTTGAGCGGATATAAAAAGCGACGCATACACACACGCACACACACGCACACACACACACACACACATTGCAGTGTGCAGTAAATAACAGGGTGAAAGTGAACTATATATTGAAGTGTGTTACAGAAGGCGTCAGTACTGGGTCCAGGACAAATAGCAGAACAGAGCTGAATTTAGACATGTGGTTTCCTGTGTACCATGGCTTGAGGCAAGGCTCAGAGAACACAGAGACACTGGTGTATCTGCTATATACATTCCCTTTTAACATAGTAAACACAAACATCAACAACAACAATGATAATAATGATGATGATGATAATGATGGTAATAGCAATAACAACAATAATAGTAATAATAATAATGACCATGATGATGATGATGATGATGATGATAATGAGGATGATGGCTGGATTGTGATGGAATGGGATATTGATTGGGGCTTAATGAATCTGCATAAATTTTGCTGTTATCTTAGAGACATATTGTTCCCAAGATGTCAGACTGTGAGAGATCACTGCTATATGACTCATAAGTACATCTGAGCTCAAAGGTGTGTGGGGGGGTGTGTGTGTGTGTGTGTGTGTGTGTGTGAGAGAGAGAGAGAGAGAGAGAGAGAGAGAGAGAGAGGTAAGACAGCTGGTCCAGGAGCCAAAAAAGGGAAGGTAGACAGGGTAAAGAGTGAGACTAAGAAAATGGGTGAGAAAAGGGGGGAGAAGAGTGAGCAAAGGAAAAGAAAGTCAGTGTGTGTGTGTGTGACACAGAGAGGGAGAGAGAGAGAGAGAGAGAGAGAGAGAGAGAGCTATTTATCAGCCCATCTGCTGCAACTGTCAGGGTGTTCCCCCCAAAAAATCAAATAAAATAGAAACTCAGACACAATCAGATTAAACATCTGTGCTCACACACGCACACACACACACACACACACACAGTGTTGCTGTGGGAACAGAGATTAAACAGACAGAAAGAGAGGGAGGAGAGAAAAGTTGGGTGGAGAGGACAAAAAGAAGGATGGAAAGGGGGAAAGGGAAAGAGCGAGAGAGAGAGAGAGAGAGTGTGTTGGTGTATGTGTGTGTGCGCGCATATCTCACACAATACTGCTATAATAAGACATTTCTTTGCAATCAGTAAGATTTGGATCACTGTCTAGTACTGTGATTTTCAGATTTTCTTTCTGTCTTCGCTCTCTCTCTCTTCTTTGCCCCCCCCCCCCTCTTCCACCCACCCAAACCTAGGAAGTTTTGGCAGTTTAATGTCAGCGGGTCCAAGAGCTCTCACTTCTCCACAGTCTGAAACCCAAACAGTTCATTTATCTCTCTGTCTCTGTAGTCCCCTCTTTAGTCACTGATCTGGGTTCAGTGTGGGCCGTCGGCTCTTAATGCTTTGGATTAGTCTGAGAGCGGTTAGAGCTGATTTCAACCCTATTATAAGAGCCAGGCTAAAATCATAGCATTCTACTTATAGCTGTGCTGTAGTCAAGTTTGGCTGTATGTGGCAAGACACATTCAGACACACCCTCTGCTCTATGAATCTATTATAAGGGTGTGTGCATTATCAGGGTGTGTGTAGCTTTTGGTTTTTGCCATATAATCCAGTTGTAATGGCTTATGTCAAAAAAACAGCCCAACACAATTAAGGGCAATGAGAATATATTCGAAAGAAATGCCTGACAGTTGGTCATGTCGAAAACAAATCGTTTTGGGGTGATTTAAAACGTTCTTTGTGATAGTAATGAGTCACCCACACAAATGTTCTCTTTCCTCCGGAATTACAGGCGAAAGTTTTGAAAAGTAAGTGAGAAATAAGACCAACTGGAACAAAAATAAATGGATCTCTCCAGTCTGTCTGGCTCTCTGTCTCTTTCTCTTCCCTCTCTCTCTCTCTCTCTCTCACTCACTCACATTCTCTGTCACTCACTCACTCGCACTCTTTCTGTCTCTCACTCATTCAGTCTCTCTCAGTGAAATTCAATTCAGTTAACTTTTTATTGGCATGACTGTTAAAAATATCTCCAATGTCGTGGCAATATTTAAAAAATGCAACATTTAAAAATATTACTAAAATTACTTGTCATACATGCAGTAGCCAACACATAAAGTACACAACAATGACACTGAGAACAATTTTTTAACAATGTGGTAGTACACTCTCTCTCTCTCTCTCTCTCTCTCTCTCTCTCTCTCTCCCCCCCATCTCTCTATCTGCTGCTCTACCAAACTGGCTTGAAGACCGTGGGGTTGTTTTCTCATCGGGAAGAGGAGTTTAATCATCAGATCTTGTACTGAACGGCTCCTGCTCTTGCCTTGTGCTTTGATACATATGCAGCAGAGGCTGGGAGAGGATTAAATATCTAATCCTGGCAAATACTCGGACAGACTACAAAGAGCGGAGAGTGATTGACACATGAACTTTGCCCTCTCGAGACACAGATGAGAGCGCGGGACCGACGGCGCACTCGTGGTTGTCTGTCAAAAGGCGGATCAGAACCAGTCACCATATCTGTGTGTGTGAATAAGGGAGAGCTAGGACTCTGTCTAGACCAGACTTTAGTATCTTCCAGAAGGCTTACTGTACATGTAGAGAAAGGCAGGTAGAAAGGGAAAAAGAGAAGGGGGTGGTGGAGAGGTAGAGAGAGAGAGAGAGAGAGAGAGAGAGATGTTTGATCAACTCTATTGTTCTTGTGGAGATAGAGAGGAATCTCTCTCTCTCTCTCTCATACACACACACACACACACACACTCACAGATCACTGTCTCTGACGACAGCTGAGCAGCTAGAGAATGTGAAGTGGCACTATTTCACTCTGTGAGTAAGGGCGGCATGGACACACACACACACACACACACAGAACTCCCTGTCTCTTTATCACTTTGGCTTTAGACATACTGTTACACACAGTGCACTGACATCCATAAACAGTGTCACTGAGCCTCTGGGACGCTTGTGAGTTTCTCGTAGCACCTCAAGACAAACTGACAAACATTTTTACCTCTTTCAGAATACATTGTCCAATATGCTGAAACGTTTTCCAGCTCAACAAAGAAGTCATTTTCATTCCGCTTACACCAAACCACCGATTTCTGTCAGCATTTCCAGTGTTATCTGTCCAAACAAAGGTGCCTACAAACCTGTTTAGTGAGCACCATGCAGTTTTTTGTTACTGAACTGCAGGATAGTCGGCATAAGTTATAATGTATGCTGGCTGGAACCTCTTGTCTGTCACCATAGTGTTGGCTAGTTAGATTGTATTTTTCCTTAGACATGGACAACCTCCCTATTTTGTTTTAAATATTTAATAAGCACTTCCCCAGGAGATGTAAGAGATAGGAAACTCGTCTGTGTGTATTATGCTCGAGTCAATGCAGCCTGCACAGACACGCAAATGTATATGCATTCACACACCCATACATACATAGGTGTGTGCACACACAGGGAAAATATACTACTATTCTATGTAAACCCTCATATTCATTATAGAATGAGTCATGAGTTCACTTGTTCACCTTCTCTCGCTCACACCGACACACGCGCACACACACACACACACACACACACACACAGTATCAACATATCAACAGTGAATGCTACATTCATACACGAATAATCACTAAACACACCCTCTTCTATGTCTGCATTATCATTACCCTATCAACATGAATTATGCATTTACACAAAAGATTAATACAACATGTACGCCCACCCAACCCCCATGCCCCCCCCCCCCCCCCCCCCCCCGATTCTCACTCACACAGACACACACACACACCAACACACACAAAGCTTTGCATTTTACACAACCCTTCAGCCAGTACACACAAAACACATACAGTAGGTCTGGCCTTGGTATTGAATACACAAGAAACATTCATCATGTCCATTCACTGTCCTATAACCACATAGCTGTAGACTACACACACACCCACATGCTCACGCGGTTACACACATGCAGAGTGAAGTGTTACTCCAGCAGGTTTGGCTGTGGTCCACACTGAGCCTTGGAGAGCACAGGCAAGCTGTGTTTATTAGCAGTTGGAAACAAAACAGCATTAAATGTTTTATTTGCTACACTACTTCGAGGAAAATGGCCTCATTAACATAGTGGAGCAGACGCACCAGCAGCACAGGGGGGGGTGGGTGCTGGTGAGATGAATTAGGTCACCATACCCCTGAGTCCAGACTCACGGCGTCTGCTGTCTTAGAGCATCAGTGGACGGACACACGCGCGCACGCACGGACACACTGCTGTATCAGCTAAAACTCACAAACAGCTCTCAACATGCAGCAAATAGCGGTGTAGACCTCTGGCAAACAAAGCAACCACTCTCCAGTTTACTGACAAAGTGTAAACATGATAGTGAAAAAAGGGGGTGTGCAGAACGAGCGAGTAAACAAACAGGTCAGCACAGCAGACGTCCCTGTCGTACTTAACGTCGCCCCCCCCCCCTCCCCCCCCCTAATTTTCAAAGTCATTACAGGGGGGTCAGTGTCTCTGAGAGCAATGATTCATATTCAAAATTGTACGCGCTGCTCCAGCCACCACGCTGATAAAAGACCTCTGGTTTACATTCTGAAGAGAAATCTCAGACGCGGGATAATCGCAATTTTCTGTGCAACCCAATTAAATGATTACATACGGCGTCAACATTTTTCATAACCTCTCTCTTCCCAAATCTCCTTAACGATTTCCCTCAGCCAGTTCACAGTGAAGTTCTTTTCTCAACGTAGCTCTCTTTCTTTCTAATATTTAAAAGCCTGGTGCTCTTATAAACAAGTTGTGTCGATAAGACGCGGTACAGCTTGAATGTATTAAATGTGTGTAATTTCTGCTAAAGGTCACGACGCAGCACAGATAAATTACAACATAATAACGCAGGTATTTAATAGAACAGGACTCTGAAAAAAGCTGCGTTTAAAAGCGGGATGTGTAGTGTTTTTTCGAGGGGGAAGGTTGTGTGTGGATTCTCAGGCCGTTGAGAGAGTTGCGAAGAGGAAACGGGTCAGATGGTAGAGCCAAAGATGTTTACACTCGAGGCCTCTGGTAAATAAACATGATTTGAGCCTCAGAGGAGATAGAGGCGCTTGTGTTTGACAATATGTTTGGCCTCTTCTGTTGGAGTTTCTGCTCGAAAAAGAGCGGCACGGTGGACGTCGTTCAGCTGGGCTGGAAGGGAACATTGGACCCTTTCAGGAACCCAACGGTTCTACCCACGCAGTGCAACCCAGAGCCAAACTAAATGAAGGGTCCTACAGACTAAGCACAGGACTGAGGTTCCAACGAGAGTCAGCGAAAGAGTCACCGAGTATGAGAGAAATGTGAGAAAACACACACACACACACACACACACACACACACACACAAAACACTGGTTCTATTTTAGTCAGAAGACCACATAGCATGTGACAGAAAAAAGCCTATTGTTGTCACAGATGAGAATTTGTTTGTCGCAGCTTAAACAATGGTGAGTGAAAGTGTGACATCAAACCGTGTCGTGAACCTTCTGTTGGAAAAGAGGGTATTCTTGTTCAGGAACACATTGTTCCATTCCGGAGCCAGATGTACACACACTTGTAGATTTGTCCAAATGTCAATAAATCACATGCTTTTTTGATTTATTGCGTAAATACCAATGTTACCAATAGTGAAAAGGGGGATTGTGGGCTTGAAAGTTTTCCCTATGAGGAAATGGCAAGAACTTCTATTGTTCCTTGAAACAGAAGGGGCGGGGCTAATAACAAAAACACTTAACGCTCTCTCTTTACGCACTGTTGGACTATGGAGAATTAAGCGTGCAGCCCGTAGAGAGTCAATCTGGATCTGGGGGAGTACACCTATCTGTGAAATTTATGGATTTGTTTTATCCTAAGCTTCTGTTTAGTCTGCCTTTTCTAACCCAAGGAAAAACACGACTTCACACTTATATCGCTGTCATAATCCATTCTCGTTAGCAGAGCCGCATGATGAATCGAGACGCTCGTTTGGCTGTGGAACTCGGGGCCGGAATTCTCGGAGGGTTTTTTTTTTTTTTTTTTCCCCTCTCCCCTCTCCTTCGACTCTCAGCAGAGGCCTGGCCTACAGATGATGCTTGGCTTTTGTGGGAGTGAAAAAAGGGAATTTCAGGGTTTTGCTCAACCACCCGTGCAGCATCTCTGGCAGTCGACACTGACATGTCTTATTCGGACTAAACACAGATCTGAGATCAAACCCGTTATTCAGCGGACATCCTCCATTCTTCCTCACGACGCTGTGGGTCCTAGGCTCTTTTATCTGCCTCTTTTTCTCTCCGTTTTTTTTTTTTTTTACCACCTCTCTCTCAGTCTTCCAGTAATTATGAAATGGTGCCAATGGCACAAAAAAAGGTGCTGGGTCCAGTCTCTTGGTTTTGTTCTCAGAAATGGTAAACGGTTGCCAGGGACAACAGCTTGAGGGAGGGACGGTGGCCTGCTTGGCTCATAAAAAAAACCCAAAAAACACTTCCCAGTGAAGGTTTGCGGTTTTAGAGAAGCCGAATGTTAGTGAACAGAGATTAATGAAACTCGCTTCCCGGTGTTGAGAAATGCTTTTACTAACGCTCTGTTTCTCTCTTTCTTTCTCAGGTTTGACTATCAGGAACTTCTCCACAATTCCACCTTCTGTCTGGTTCCACGTGGCCGTCGGTTAGGCTCGTTCCGTTTCTTGGAGTCTTTGCAGGTATGGTGTTACTGCTGACCTCCCGACGAACCTCTTACCTTACTCCCGGTTCTTCAAACACACCCACAGAACTAGAATGTTCTTTCCTGACCTTAACCGGACAAGAACGTGTGGAAACCCGTGGAAGTGTTTTGGTCTTTTAAGTAAACGACAGACTAAATTTTGAGTGGAACAAAAACACACACTCTCACACGTATTTCTGGACCCCCTGGTTTGCGTATGTGTGCGTGTGTGTGTGCGTGTGTGTATTTGTGTGTATGAGAAAGGTCCGGATGCTCGTGTAGGTCTCCCTCAGCTCTGCCGATCTGTGCTGAATGGACAAATCCACAAAACGGTGGGGTTTGGCATCCAAACCACATTCGCTGTAACTCCACACTCCCTTGTTTTCTCTCTCTCTCTCCCTCTCTGTTTCTTCTTTCTCTTCTCATGAATCCACCCCACTGTCCCTCTTCCTTTTCCATTCAGACCTCGGCTCCCAGTTTTGTCAGCCTCTCTCTTTTCCTCTTTCATGCCAGCCCTGAGCCACAAGAGAACTGGCAACTAAAGGCACTGTGGAAACTTCCAGAACATCCTATGATCCCCCACCATCCAGACTCCACACTATTTCACTTTCTCAGCTCTCCATCCTCTCTCTCTTCTCTTTCTCTCACTCTCTCTCTCACTCCCTCTCTCCTCTCTTTCTCTCACTCGCTCTCACTCCCTCTCTCCTCTCTTTCTCTCACTCGCTCGGTCTGAAATTTTACAGAGAAAAACAGACATCCAGCCACCTCACAAACAAACATTGCGTGCATTGCCAGGGCTGGGGGAAAGCGCTATCTGTCAGCCTATCCCAGAAGCTCGTTTTTGGGAGCGAGGAGAAGACAAGCCCCAGGCTCTATGTGGGCTCCGCAGGCTGAAAAGCTGCTATCTGTCCACCCATGACTCCTCCAGAGCCAGCTTGGGACAGATGAAAGCATGGTTTTTATATCGCCAAAGGGCTCATGTTTGATCTCTGCCTGTGCTTAGGATACGTTCTCCTGTGATTTCATTAAAAAAAAATTCTCACTCTAGACCAGAAGGCAGAGGAAAAAAAAAAAAAAACAAAAAACAAAGGGGGAAAAAAAAAGGAATTTAAAAGAGAAAGTAGAGCAACATCAAAAAGCTAACAGTAAACAAGAGGGTACCTCGACATCAAACTCAACCTCAATAAATCATGAACCCTCACTCTTCTCCTCTGTCTCTCTTTTCAAAGATTCTGTGTGTGTGTGTGTGTGTGCGTGTGTGTAATATGTTTAATTAGCAGTCCAGGGGGTCTGCGCTGTTGGGAGGATAGATAGGATGCCATGACTCAGAATTTCTGAACCCCCCGTGGGGACCATTCCCTTATACCGCTCCCTCTCAGCTGCACTACACTCATCCTATTACGTACCCTAATGGGACTTTTGAAAATGAATTGCATCCTTTTTTTTTTTTTTTTTTACTATGGCAGTGGGGATTGTTTACGGCTGTTTCTCCATTTTTCTTGTGTACAATTAAAGCTTGTGTTTTCATGCAAATACGCGCACCCAAAGACACACACCCAAAGACGCACACACGCACACAAGCACACACATATACACACGGATAGCAGCTGTGGATGCTAAGGAGAGTAACTGATTTCTTCCTGCTCCTCTCTCTCTCTCTCTCTCTCTCTCTCTCCCTCCCTCCCTCCCTCCTCCTCCGTCTGGCTTGGGTGGGGTCCCCAGGCGGCCTGCATCCCGGTGCTGCTTAGTAACGGCTGGGAGCTACCTTTTTCTGAGGTGATCCAGTGGAACCAGGCAGTCATCGAGGGAGATGAGAGGCTGCTGCTACAGGTAACCTTGGCCACTCCCACCAAGAGGACTACATGTATGGCTTAGGTTCATGGGAGTTGCAGTCTCCCAGGAACCTGAGGGCTTTTTAAACCAGAGAAAGCTAAAGATTTGAACAACCGTCGTTTCTGTTGGTGTCGGAATGCTAAAGGGGCAGAAATTAGCATTTGATATTAACTGTAAATGGCTTATACCTATTTACAAGTTAACCTAATCAATGACTGTTTGTATTAACCCCCCCCCCATCTCTCTGTCTCTCTTTCTATCTCTCTCTCTCTCTCTCTCTCTCTCTCAAGGTACCGTCAACAGTGCGGGCAGTGGGCTTTGACCGGGTTCTTGCTCTGAGACAACGTACACAAATGCTTTGGGAGGCCTACTTCTCGTCTGTTGACAAGATTGTGCTCACCACACTGGAGGTGAGTATTACATGGCTTGTGTGAAATTTGTGAAGGGGCAAAGGGCTGTGGGAGGGGCCGACCCGCCTCTCTCTAGGGTAACCTAACAACGGCAGGACGGTAAACATCATTAGTCCCCCAGAGAGTCTAGCGCCTCTGACTTCATTACAAAACCAAACGCCAGAGTTTGAGCGTATTGTTGTGCTGTACTGCCCTCTTCTGGACAAAAGTGTGAATTACATGTACCATTGACCAGAAAAGTCAATCACTGTACATTACATATGAGGAGAATGAATATAATTGGTTAAAAAATTGTGATCAGTGTGACCCACCCAGTGTGTGTGTGTGTGTGTGTGTGCGCGTGTGTGCGCGTGTGTGCGTGTGTTTGGCAGATCATTAAGGACCGTGTGTACTCCCACATCTCCCGAAACAAGTTCATGTGGAACTCGCTTCCTGGTGGCCTGCTGATCCTGCCTGAGTACTCCACTCACCTGGCTCACTACCCCTTTTACTACCTGAATCTGGGTAAGTCCAAAACAGTGCATATAAACAACGACACCCTGCCTAAAGGGGAATCTATCAGACATTATCCTAAGCTCAGTGTCTCTACCATAGTCTCAGTTAGGACTGCCCATTACTGAAGCAGGGCAGCTGTATGTTTAAGTACAGAACAACTGATGGATGACTCTTAAAGTACATCTGTTATATTTATTAAATAAAAATAAATCACAAATCTGAAAGAACAACCGTCAGAATATGCATTGTACGACATTGCTTCAATCCTTATATTCCACCAAACAAGCAATGGCTTATTTTACTGTATAATGTCACTGAACAAGACCGTACATCAGTGATATAAAAAATAAAGAGGCACAAAACCACACTAGCTTGAGAAAAACTATCATGCACCATTAGGGATCGGATTTGACAATGAATAGCCCTGTGTGACAATGAGGCATTTTCAATCTCATCTCAAAAGGAAATATTCAAACTCTGCTGCCTTGTTTTCTCATCAAAGTTAATTGTTGTAATCCTACACTGATATCTACTAATTGAAAGGCAAATTGAAATAATCACAAAAAAAGTAAATCCCATTCATGCGACACATGGTGAGTAGCAGTGAGTGTCTGCCAAGGAAGATGGATGAGTCAGAATATTACACTCAGTTGAATTTTTGAGGAGATAACAGGGAAATATTACCGATGTCAGACGCGTCCTTTTTTTTTTTCCCCCCAGAGTGTTGTTCTCTCATTCTCTTCTTCTCCGCACAGGAATCAGCCCCGGGCAGGAGTTTACCGCTGTCATTCACGCCACGTCCCCACTGGTCTCCCAGTCCCAGCCAATCATGAAGCTCCTCCAGGTGGTGTCCAAATCGAAGTACTGCTCCCAGGTACGTTTTAGCCAATCAATGGCCTGACAGCTCTTCATATAACAGGAAGTAATAATAACAACAACAATACTACTACTACTAATATTAAGAAGAGGAAGAAGAAGAAGGAGAAGAAGAAGAGGGCTGTGTCCCCCTCAGTGTTCTCTTGACCACATGATAACCTATTTATATCAGTATATAAAAGTTCATTCATTTTAATCACGTAATCTGGTTTCTAAAAAGCAGTCTGTAAAACAAATAGATTTTATTATGACTACCAGTATTAACATGGTCTCTGTGCCTGCAGAGATGATACCTTTTGCATCGTTTTTTTGGCGTAACCTGTGTGAGAGCGCGTGTATGTGTGCGTTAAGTGACGACACTGTCGCTCTGCTGCCTGTTCAGATAATCATCGTGTGGAACAGCGAGAAGCCGCCCCCTCCACGCAGCAAATGGCCTCCGATGCCAGTCCCCCTCACGGTCACAGACGGCAGAAGAAAAGTGAGTGTGTGTGTGTGTGTGTGTGTGTGTGTGTGTCTGTTGTCCCGGTCCCCGTCGTAGCCAAACGGCGCCTGTGCACATGCTGACTGACATCGTCATTGTTTTTCTCGGTCTCTCTCGCATTAGCGTTTATATTTTTTCTTTCCGTCTCCTTCACAGACGAGCAGTCGTTTCCTACCCCACGTCGCCATCGAGACCGAGGCAGTGCTAAGTCTGGAGGAGGACACGGTGCTCCTCACCAACGAGGTTCGATTTGTTTCACCGTAAAAAAAAAACCCTCAAACGTTTCTTTTAAAGCACTGAAGTTTTACAACTCTTCTCCTGGGAACCAGCCCTCACACTTAAACAGACATATCTCACCATTTGACGCTTTTTTTCTTTTTTTTTGCTTTTAACTTTAATCAAAGCATCTGTTGAGAAGTCACATCAAAAGACACAATCATGCATCCAAGACCATTTCTTGGTGAGGTATAGATAAGAGATATCAAACGGAGTAGGTGGAGAGCTTCTCCATGTTAGGCACAGATAATTCACTAATTACATGAGCCATGGTGACTAGATTAAAGCAATATTATTATTAATAATAATAATAATAATAAAAAGCTTTGATTAAAGATCCATCTGAGACTGCATTTAGCACTCAAATTAGATCTGTTAGAAAGAATATGAATCATCTTCAAATATCTCTAATGTAATTACTGCTATGCCTAATGATCCTAGCATAAATCTCATTTGATTTCCACTGATGCTCCACGCGCTGCAGGTCAACTTTGCCTTTAACGTGTGGCGGAGTTTCCCAGAGAGGATTGTGGGATATCCTCCCAGAAGTCATTTCTGGGACCCTGTCAAGAAAGTGTGGGGCTACACTTCCAAATGGACCAATGAGTACTCCATCGTTCTGACCGGAGCAGCCTTCTACCACAGGTAAAGTAGTTGGTGTTACTTCACTATGCTCAAATTCACTATGCTGAATGGGAAGAGATAACACTAAAATGGCAAAACAGAAGTGAAAACACTGAAAAAGGAAACAAAAGAAACATGGAAATGTAATGAAAGATAATGTTATAGTGTGGAGTATGTACATTAACAGCAAAAAATTGATTTATTAAAAAATAAAAAATAAACTAGGTTTTCGTGCTTGTCAATGCTTTCCTGGATGGAAAGGCCTGGTCAAAGACCACGCACTATGTCTTTTAGTTTAAATTTTAGAGTAATTATGTGAATTTGGATAGACCGCTCTTTCACTGATCCTTTTTTTTTTTTTTTTTTTACTTTCTATCACTCTCTCAGGTATTATCACCATCTGTTCTCTCAGTACCTGCCTTCCTCTTTACGAACAATGGTAGATCGGATGTCTAACTGTGAAGACATCCTGATGAACTTTCTGGTGTCTTCCGCAACTCACCTGCCTCCCATCAAAGTGGCCCAGAGGAAACAATACAAAGATGTGCCTGTTCCACAGGTTAGCCCTGACACCCCCCCCCCCCCAGCATGCCACGGCTATGTCATTAGCGTTAACCTTGACCGAGGTCAAAACACGCGTACTTAGACTACCAGTGTAATCACTTTAGTGGGCCTTAACTTATTAAAAATGCACTGAATCAATAGGTTTTGGCAAACCTTGGCTGGTCGGTAACTGAGTCATTCTTCTCTCAAGGTCTGTTTCCTTTTAAGTCTGTTTTACCTCATCATTTGAATGGCGTAGATGGAACAGGATATGATATAGACAGACATAGATAAAGCCTAGGTCGCATGTTTTTCATATGGGTATGAAGCGTGTAATATTTTCAAATGTGAGGTCTAGACAGTCTGAATGCAAATTGAATTTGAACATATGACGGTCTGATCCAGGGTAATGCCTGTCTCTTCACTGGCTCCCGTCTTTCTGTTCTAGAGCACGAAGACAGCACCGTGGGCAAACCCCGAGCACTTTTCACAGAGGCAGGAGTGCGTGAACGCCTTTGCCAGCTGGTTCGGATACATGCCCCTGGTACATTCGCAGTTCCGCCTGGACCCGGTGCTTTTCAAGGACCACGTGTCAGTCCTGCGCAAGAGGTACAAAGACCTGGAACGCGCCTGAGACAGACAGGCAGTCTGGACGGACGGGTAGACGGGCCACAGAGAGAGCGAGAGAGAGACACAGACGCTGCTAGAGGTGGCCTTAAGGCCCGCCCACAGGAAGGGAAGTCTGAGGGCTTGAACTACTAGCCTTGGGTGGAACCCGCCCAGAGAGTGCCTGTGAAGGCCAGTGATTGGTTAAAAAAAAAAAAAAAAAAATGGAGAAAGAGGTCACACCATCACTCCCAGTGACTTGTTCTCTGGTTTTGATGGGACAGTCCAGAGCATTTGTCTCACAAAATTGTGTGTGAGCATTTTGGCAGAGTCGTCAGTCATTTTACCCGTTGTTGCGTCTGAGGGTGGCGTTTCAAAACGGTGCCACAGGCCCACAGATGAAACTGTCCGTGAGAAGTCGCAAAGCGACCGGCTCATTTCACGTGAAGCTGTAACTAAATGGCCAATAAAAAAGTTTCCTAAACTGCTGCCATTCTACACATTCATTCCAAAACCAAAGGACTTTCTACAGTCGAAAATCTAAACATATTCTCAAATATTTTTAGAAAACAGGGGCAGAAAAAAAGAAAACAGGGACAGGGAAAAGAAATACTTATTTTTATTGAGTAGAAAATGACTGTAATGGTGGATTTAGTTTAGACTATTCGAAATGACTTTTTAAATTTTGTAGGGAAGTTCAGCCACCACAGAGGTAAGAGGATCTATAAAGAAGACCGGATTGAAAAGGCATTTAAATGACTGCTCCTGTCTCAATACTTACACATTACCTTTTCAACTACAGTTTTAAAAGAACTGAGTGTGTTCCAACCCCAATACATAACAAGCAGAATGTGAATGTCTTTAAAAAAAAAAAAAAAAAGAAAAGAAAAAAAAGTCGACATAGTTTCAGTCATCCAAATAAGATTAGCGGCCAGAAGAACAGAGTCAGAAGAAAGGAAAGTGAATAATGAAAAATATTGGGACTGGACCAGTCAACCCAAAAAAACAGTAAACACAATGTTTTATACCAGGTCACATACAGACCAGAGATAAGAAGACCTGCCTAAGTTCTTCACACACACATACACACACACACAAACACCAAACACTCCACCTGAGAATATAGCTGCCTATGTGCTATTGCTCAAAAACATGATCACACAGAAACAGATGCTAACGTGGTCAACCGATATCATTAAATACAGCCGAATTCCTAATATTTCCCATCAATACTGACCCCTGATCAGTGCTTGTAACTTGGTATAGAAATCAAGTCAATAAATCCCTGATTGTTCTACTGACTCTAGATCAGAGTATCACAGATTACTTTATCACAGCTGGGACACTGACTGAGGAGAGATGATCACCTGAGGCTTTATTATTATGATATTAATAACTCAAAACAAAAACTAAAAAACACTGGTCGAAGCTAGATGTTCTCTCTTGTCAGTAGCTGCCAGTTGGAGCACCACAATAGGGAAAAACAAAACAAAACAAAACAAAACAAAAAAAACCTTTGGGTTTACACTGGAGTTCATTCTGTTTGGTGGAGTTATGGATGATGAAAAGAAGAGGGGGCAGAAGGTTCCGGTTACTTCCGAAGGGTCAGCATGGCATTGACGTCCCATAAGAGATTCCTCATCTGGTCCATCAAAACTTTCATCTCCTGGTTTTTCTGCCTCACTTTCTGTAGAGATCACATAACACCAATCCTCCAATCAGATCATAGAAACACTTGTCACTTGTAAATGGATCACAGAAATCAAGCTTAACATTTTTTTTTGTGTAAGATTTTTTTGTTTGTTTGTTTTAAATTTGAACTTAGTTTGTACAACTATATGCAGATAAATAGCAGAAAGAACACACAGATTGTAACTTTTTCATCATTTTTTTCCAGCTAACTTGCATCTAGAGCTAATGTTTTCTAATATCTCTTCCATACAGTTAACATTACTTTCATGTTCTTTTTTTTATTCTTGAAATCACTTTTTTTCTAAACGTGGAATCATCCATTCCCGGTACTACTGCCAGTGCTATCATGGTACAACTACTGTGCCAGGTCAGGAAGGTGACGTTTAGTACAGACATCTTCAGAGTCAGGCCCTGGTTCTTAGCACCTGTGCAGTTTACAGGCATCTCCATGGGAACACAGAAGGGTGTGGTGGCCTCTGCTATTTCCCCTACATTTACCCCCTAGTTTACGGGCGCCCAAATGACTCTAGCATTTTCTAAAGCATGATTACTGGGTTCTTGCCCTATTTAGCCAACTCTCCAAGAAAAGGGCCAGTTATGTTCTCTGCCAAGCCTGACCCAGGCAACACGATCAGTTCACCATCTCCAGGTTTGCGAAGTTTTCATCTCTGGACACGATGTAATTTACTGCTGTACCACTACAAAGCCATTTCCTTTTTATTCTTTTCATTTAAAGTTCCACTTGTTGCCTGAAACTTTCCACATACTGGAGACAGAGTCATTTGACACATTACCTCCAGCACCTCCTGTCTCTCCTCAATCACTGCTGGACTGCACGGCTCCACAGGCACAGGAGTCATCTCCTCTCCAACATAAGGAATAAGCTAGGGAGGAGAAACAAACAAACAAACAAACACACACGACTGTTTTTTTATGTTTGGGTGGAAAAAAGCAATTCCAGACATGCAACTGTAAAATTCAGTAGAACTGAAACTCAAATCTTACTCCCTCAGAACTCTGTTCGTAAGATGTAAATGAAAGGACCCAGTGAATGTGAGCGGAACAAGGTAAGTCGTTCAAATTTGTAAGTAATAACAGGGTAGACACAGGTCTGGTGGAAAGTCACATAAAGCAATATTCACCTCTGTGGGCCCTGGCTGAAGGTCAGAGGTCATCTCCACACACCGTTCGTACAGGAGCCGAAGTTTGCGGAAGAGCAGGGCGAGCTGGCGTAAGTGCTCCTGCAGTTTTCCAAAGCGGTCTTGGTACACAGCCTGGCTCTGGGTCACTCCGTTAGGCAGCTAGAGAACACCCCCAGAGTCATACAACTGTTAGAGAAACACACCCTATGGATTCCCAGACTCAGAGTACACTTAACGCAATTTTGGAGGCAATAACAAAAAGTTCAGTCGTTCATTTTAGCTTGGAATTCCTCTTTTGTATTGAGGAGAGCCACTGTCAGGCAACTGTAAGTTTTCCAGACAGTGAGTGTTCCCCTCAACATACAACTTAACGTCTGCTGTCATAACTTTAAAGAGCTAAAGAAATAAAAGCATTCAAGTTATCTAAATGATCTAAACTGGTGCAATCAACAGTAGTACAACCATAATGTTATGAAGAGGTGAAGAATGTACCGGAGTGGCGCGTGTAATCTGGAATATCTCCATGGTGCGCTGAACGATGTCTTGTACCGTCTCTTGCCCGATGCGACATAGATAGACGGGTGAGAACTCACGCAAAGCGCCCTGTGGGGGCATCTGGGACTGTGGGGGTACCGAGCCGGGAGGCAAGTGAGTCTGCTGCTGTGAGGGCATTCCAGCCATTCCCTGACCAGACCCTTTCTGGGGCAGGGGGGCGGACATCTGCAAAGAGTTCGGAGGACGTTACGTCGTCAATAGGCATAGCCGATGGATTCACAACTCCCTGGACAGACGGGGCTTAATATAACGGACTCTTTTAACTTGTAGTATGGTGTTTAATCATTAGGTAAAGAATGCAATGTTCTTTCAGGCTCTGTGCAAGACGCAAATTTCTCTATAGTTGAACTTAAAATCAGTTGGATCAGGCAAATCACACTTAAAGTGTCAGGTGGAGAATAGCGTTTGGCTATAAAATATAACCAGTTGCGTACATCTGACGGAACACAGTAACTACGCTAGCTAGTCATAAAAAATGTAGGTTTATCTGGTATTCTGTCAATCTGTCAAATGGTTGTATCTGGAAGAAAGCAGAAAAAATGTCATTCTTCTCAAATAGGCTTAAGAACCGAGTGAGGTTGCTAAACAAAGAATTAGCCTAGTACAAACATAAAATGAATGAATAAAATCAGTCATGAAGTCTGGGACGAAACGATGGCTCTACTGTGAAAGTCAATGCGGCAGCTTATTATAGCAACGAACCGCTGGTTTACTTACTGTGCTTGAGTAATAGTGATCCGATTATGTAGGTGTTCTTTGACTCAAAAGTTTTTACTGTATAGAATTAGTTACTTAAATAAATGAGACCAGCATGGACAGTACTTTCTCTTTCAAACAAAGCAGCAACAACAGTAGTTCACTGCGTCATTTCCTGCTTCCTGTTCCGCAAGGGGCAGAGTGTTATATATCAATTTCCCAGTAGGGGGGGTTACCAGTCCAATCCCTCTATCAAAAAGAAGGGATGGAAATACGGAGCAGTGCAGGTGAGTCAAACACCACTCTCTGAAGAGGAATGGTTTTCACGATGGTTTTCACTTCCACATATAATATAATAAATTGTCCCAGAGCGGTCTGATATGCGTGAAGAAGCTATAGACCTCGCAACACAGATTTGTTACCAGATCTCAACCGAAATTAACACTTTTGGTGGCCCAGTACCATTTTAAGACATTTTATGGTAGTGTTTCCCGAATTTTGATAGACACCCCTCCCTACACCCTAAAAATACATATCTGCAAGTAAAGTCGTGGGGAAAGGGCAGAGTCAGCAGTATTCTGAGCTGTGAGGGGAAAAAAATAAAGTCTTATAGTCAAATGACTCGTCCTTCCTCCAGCTCTCAGAAGCAGGCAACCAAAGGGACCAAAAGTCACCTACAGGCTTCAGTATCTGTTTCCCCCCCTTCAAAGGTTCTGGTAACTTTGTTAATGTGCAGCCCATGTTAATATCACAGTTTATGTCGACTCAAAGCTTAAGCGGTCACGGTAAGAGGACAAGCTTAATCCTAGGATGAGGCTTTTTCTCCCACTGGGGGTAGTCACTGACCCCATAAAAGAAAGACCCCATCCACTTAACACGTACGGTCACTGAATGAAGCATCACTAAGCTGAGCAATCTTCATGTCCAAAGCTCCTGCAAAACATGGCCCATCAATCACTCCTCTTACAAAATTATTAGGATCTGTCGCTCCCGCCTTGGACTGAAACCTCGGCTGCCCCAGCTTTTGTCTACAAGAGCCTAAGCACGAGGTCATTAAGTGTTTTAACTTTTACGTATTATGTAAAACCTAACCGAACACTATCAAATCTCTGACTTAGATATCTGAGAGAAACGATTTTGTGCATGTAGATGTGGGGATATTGTACATTGAAGTGTTAGGGGAGAAAACTGAAAGAAAGAAAGAAAGAAAGAAAGAAAGAAAGAAAGAAAGAAAGAAAGAAAGAAAGACGGGATGCAAATACAGGATTATACTCCTGCTTTTCTATCTTGATCGGCGTGAAAAGAGAACTCAGATGTTCCACTCATGTTCCTTCATTATCCATGCAAATATGACCTTCAGGCAGATGTGTTTGCATTTAAACCTGTTCCGCCCACACTGTCCACTACATCCTCCTGCACAGAACCCAGCCCTCCCCACAAATTACATAAAAGCAAATACAGCCACCAGTCTTTGTCACAGTACTACCTCATCTGTAAATATTATATATTTTTCATTTTTTTCCTATTTGTCGTAGTGTGTGTGTGTGTGTGTGTGTGTGTGTGTGTGTGTGTGTCTGCCTGTTTGTCTGTGTGTGTGTGTGTGTGTATGTGTGTGTGTGTGTGAGTGTTTTCTTTCACTGGATTTTGGCAGACAAAAGTAGATTCATCGAAATATTCTTGTCTCTCAGACACCCTGGCAACCAAGGCAACCAAATATTCAGTTATTACCCCAGACATCCATACGTCACTATGTACAGGCAAAATAGTTTCTGTGGGTCAAATGAGAAACAGCCCTTTCTTACTGAGGTAATGAGTTAGCTCTACTGGTGAGGTGACCGAGGGAGAGGCAAAATGTTAGTTAAAGATAAAACAAATGTTCCAAAAAGTCAGAGCGTTGGCTGAAAAAAACGAAAACAAAACAAAAAAAACTAAATCAGAAGAGAACAGTAACAGAGATGGTTTTGAAAACCCTACAACTCAACGGGCAGGATGTCATAATAGTCTCATAAAATCACTCAGTAAGAGAGCAGTAGCTGTACTGACTGCCTTACTGCACATTAGCCAAAGGCTTATTGTCTGGCTACAGAGATGGCCTATGCTGGACCAGGAAAAACGTGCTGTAATGATAAGATGGATGATAAAGACCAATTTGTCCCTGCATTTCCTTGTATGTGTCACTCATATCCTTAAGGAGATTTCCAGAAACTCACATGAGAGATGATTCATTGCTGGGCAAATATTTAATTTTCGGTTCATGAATATCATTGTCACATGCGGTTTTCTTGGTCTGTCATAGGCATCAGGTGAGGAGACTAATAACATTTGAGAGAGGTAGAGAGAGAGAAAGAGAGAGAGAGAGAGAGAGAGAGAGATACCTGTTAGAACTCAAGTTCAGTCATATTAGTCGGAGTCCTGCTAACCTGTCGATCACTCATTGGTGAACAGAGCTAGTCATATGACTGCTCTGGAAACGCCGGTGTCAGGTGGGGATGGTTTTAAAAACATTGGGTTTGTTGGAGAAAAGAGAGGGATATGAAATTTCTTGTGCTGAAAGTTAAATAAAGAATTCATTTGCTTATTGTTTTTGCACAACAAGGTCTATCTTTTGATTTCTGTGAAGAATCTCAATTGTCTTAAACCTTGCTGGTGCCTGACAAGAACAGAACATATTTTTTTTTAAAAATCTGAATTGTCCCTCAGTGAATTTACTCTACTTTTTACTCTACAGAGAATACACTCTAGAAAGAAGGAGAATACACTCTAGAGAGAGGGAGAACTTACTCTAGAGAGAGGGAGAATTTACTCTAGAGAGAAGGAATTCAGATTTTTTAGAAGTTCTATCACACGTTTCAACATTTATATAAGGCTTTTCTTCTGCTTCCAAATACAATCTACACAACAGTTTTTAGCGGGAAACAATTTTATTGGGCAAGTTAAGAATATATATGACCATGGCATAAGTCTACATTGTTCATTAATAACTGGGTGGAGGTGATTGTAGCCGCAGTGTGTTGAACGGTGTAGGTCTCTGTCAACACAGTTCCATGAATCAATATTTGGTTATTTTCTTTCTAAAGGTGTGGAGAGAGCTGTCAGGTAGTCATTTTTGGATGAATCTCAAGCTAGTAATTTTCCACTGTTTTAAGTTCTGACTTGACTATAATATTGACATGTTTTATCTTTTGCCATTGGCCCATTAATATGGTGAAACGTGAACGGGGTTGAACTTTGGTCTTACCTCAGAATTCTTGAAGTGTGCTTCACCTTTTATTTGTTCAACTCACTTCCCAGTAACCTATCCCTCCTTATCAGGAACCCTGTATCCCCCACTATGGTTGACACTGTGGAGGGAGGTGTTACTTTCCTTGGCTGTCTTTCAGTCTGACATAGTGTTTTGCATTCAGGATATATTTAGCCTTTTATCATGGTCTGAGCACAAAATGTTTTAAAACCTTGCCGCACAATCTGCTGTTGAGTGTTGTTATTTTGTTTTTGTTTATAATTCAAATGATGCACTCCAGGGAAGAAAATATGATTAGAAATAAGAGAACTATGATATTTAAGAAAAAATTACCAGGAAAAAAAAAAATCCCCCCCAGTGGGAAGAGAAATTTTAACATGCTTAAGACTTGTATTACATAATAGTGCTTGTTTTGCAGTACAGTTTCCCATATTCAGGAATTTCTTCCTGCATAAGTCAAGGAGTTCAAAGATAGGCCTTTCTAGATGACATGATCATTCATTTAACATTCAATATACTTAACTCATTAATATATAATTTTGAGCAGATTATTTGAGGTGAACTGTTTTGAATATCTCTGAATGGCTGGTGCCTTGCTGTCTTGGATCACTGATGTACTTCCCTACCATCAAAATCTTAAAATATAAAAACAAACCCACCTTCAAAAACCTGTTACGCGAATGATATGATATCGATTTAATCAATAATGATTTTGAACAAACTATATATATATATATATATATATATATATATATATAATATATATATATATATAGTTTGTTCAAATATACACCACACACACACACACACACACACGCACCACAACATGTGTGTGTGTGTGTGTGTGTGTGTGTGTATGTTTGTATATACACTGAGAGGGAGAGAGTGTGTGTTTGCGTTTCATTTTGCAGATACTAGGAAGGAATGGCTAGGTACATAAAAAGCAAAGACTGCTGATATCTCCGGGTTTATGACAAATAAAGGCGGAAATCTTGATTGGACTGCGAAGCTTTCCGGGTACAGTGCCATAAATACTGGATTTGGCAAGTACAGCCTTTGATTCTCAGTTCAATAACTTTGACTCTGATGTCCTTCACTTATCTGAACTCTGTTAGGCTACACACCAGGTCCTGTGACCGCCATTAACTATCACCACTGGTATTTCCTCAAAGATATAATAGAGAGAGAGAGAGAGAGAGAGAGAGAGAGAGAGAGAGCTGTTAGAACAGAAAGAGAAAGAAAGAAAGAAAGAAAGAAAGAAAGAAAGAAAGAAAGAAAGAAAGAAAGAAAGAAAGAAAGAAAGAAAGAAAGCGAGCGTGAAGGAATGTTTTTTACGGACTGTTAAATGCCAATAACCCGATTAATCATAAATACAATCTTACACAGTGTTTCATGTTTGTCGGAGAAAACGTAATTCTACATATTGTTGTTCCAGGGTCAATCTCATTGAAAGTGCCATAAAACAACTGAGGCAATGTAGCCACTTACACGACAAATAAATACATCTACTATTATGCAAGAGACTTCAGTGAAAGACTGCAGATCAAACAGAGCCCATTCTCTTTCCTCATTACACAACATTATCGAACAAGTAGCTCTTCCTCATGCTCTTTACATAGATGATGGGACAGTTTTGTTCAGATAGCAAGTGACAAGACAGTGTATCAAAGGTGTGTGCTGCCTGTAGGAGAATTAACACGATAGCGGACTATGTTCAATGAATCTCTGCCATATTCAAGAGAAGTCTGTCGTTACCATGCAGTGTTTGGAACTTGCTGTCTTTCTCATGAGCAATGGAATAATAAACCAGTCATGTTGATACTAAATTTGTTTTTTTTACAGCTTTGTATAACGTCTAGCCTCGGCCTAAAGGAATGTTATTCATTCACATAAAGTATAGTGACCATAAAGAGACTGACCATTTATACACAAGGAGGCGTGCCAAACAAAACAATTTTATTTGATTTCCTGACTTTCACAAATTCAGTGTGAAACTTTCACTGAGCATTTACCCCATCAATAAGACTCAAGGAGACACTAGAACATCACATTTCTGTATTCTGCAGGTTCTACCCACTTAGCCTGGCCCAGAATCACAGCAACTCCTCTGTACATATAATCAAAGAATAACTGTGAGACATTGCCAAGGGCATTACAAAGACATTACAAATTATACATTTACACATAAACACATTTTTTCCCCCAAATGTGTTTATTCAGTGTTAATATTCTTTGTTCCCCAATTTATTACAAAACAGCTCATTAAACTTCAGTCGTATCCATCCTGGATAGGTAATTTTTAATAAATGCTGAGTGTTCCCTTTATGCCCACAGGGACATTATGACCTTGTCCTCCATATGCATAGTTAATTGGGAATACTGTCCCTCTAGGATTGGCGTGTATGGTAATTACATCTTGCGTAGGGCTCAATAATAGTGACCAGCGTTTGGGAAGGCCAATATAAAAAGCCAAGGTGGGACTGGGAACAGCCAAAAAAAGCGAGGGAGACAGAGGGAGAGAGAGAGGGAGAGAGAGAGAGAGAGAGAGAGAGAGAGTGTGTGTGTCCTGGTAGACATCAATGGTCGATTTGGAACAATGAGATTGTCACTAACTCTCCCCGGATGGCTGCTGCTATTCCTGCTCACAGCCCAGGTAAGCAGTATTTGACTAAATGGATTGAATAACTTGAGAGGTTACGCACTGTGTGAAGTTCAGCTCAGGCCAGGTGGGCCTTAGAAATGTAGAGCAGTGGTACATCCATTTACATCAATGACTGGGTGAGTTGACCTCTAAATATATGCTTTTATTGAGCCAGTGTTATGATTGTTTGTGCAATGAATCAATTCACTAAACAAACACAGACTATGAAGGTTATTTGTATAAAAAATACATTTTCATCATAAAATATAGGCTGTAAAATGTAGAATATGTGTTGTGAAATCATAAAATGTCAGCCTTGTTTGTTTTAAAGGGTAGGCTAATCATTTAGAAGTGGTAATTGTCTGTTCAAAGTTCTTGGGGTAAGAAAACAATTTTATCTTGCTTAATGATATTGAGTGTAAGTGACAAATGCAGGGGATTTTCTTGCTCAGAGGAGTGAATACTGCTGACTGGTTTGAATGCTGTAATCCAGGCATTTACTATTACCTCATTCGTGGTCAGTAGCCTATGATTTGAGGTTCGAGATGTGGCCCATTATAGGTATCATCATCCCTGACTGGAGAGAAAATTTAGTATTGGAGAGAAAAAAAAAATCACACAGAGTAACTACAGCTATGTTATCAAAGTCATATCTTTACGATACCACACTAATGACTGTTAAACTTTTTGACAGTTTCCGCTCGATTTGGGTCTCCAGCAGCTCCTTAAGATTTCTAACATTTTTCCTCCCGTTTTGTAATGAGTTGTAAACTGATTATGATGCTCGTCCGGAACTCTATGAATAATTTCACACTGTGGGTCCTCACAAACGGAGCATGGGGGAAGTTCCGAAAGGTAGAACAAAGATATGGGACGCTGTTATCTCCTCAAACAACACAGATGGCTGGGCCACTCTCAGTTGAACGAAGAGACAGAGACAGAACACTTACATAATGTCTTACGCCTCGCTGCAAGTGCCGCGCCAACTCCTGGATATGCAAAGTACCATTTTTAGCTACAACAGTATTGACCCAGGCAAGAGTATTTCGTTGTGCGACAACTCTTTATTGCCCTGCCAACTGTGTGGGAGTCCTTTTTAAAGTCCAAAGTGTAGCGCAGGTGCTTCAAAGTTCAGGCCGTGACGGTGATGTGATAATGTGAGCTAATTGATTGTGTGCTAAAGGTGGTTCAGAAAGATTGCAAGCTAAGTTTTTAACATGCGAAACGTCTAGAAACATGAGAGAAGTCGCTGGTTATGTTTGCAGTTGGCATGTGATATTAACCTCATACATGAGTTGTTAAAGAGAACACACATTAATATAAATAATATATGGGAAAATATTAAAGCCCAGCCCAAAATGTTTGATTTGGATTCGCACGAGAAAAACAAACGTTTAGTAATGTTTGTGTAGTTAATTAAGATACCAAGTGCACCCGTCAGCTGTAGATCACGTGGCACCAAAAAGCCGTGACGACCCTGTCATTGGAGTGAATTTTTTCCCTCACATTTCTCTCTCAAACAGTTCGATTTTGCTGAAAACACAAACACTACCCAGGATACCAATGAGACCACAGCAAACACCACCCTGTCGCCGGCGGATAAAACGACAGAGAATGACAATACCCCAAGTTCCATGTACCCCACCCACTCCCCTGTCGGCAGCACCACGATGAATGCTACAGTGACAGCAGGAGAGGAACCCTATCTCCCTTCACAAGGTTCCAGCACTGCAGCGACCCAGTCAGAGAAGACCCATCAGCCAGAGATCACCACCACCTCAACCACCAGCACCAGCACCGCCAGCACCACCACAGCCAATCATAGCTCCTCCCAGGCGTTGACCAGTCGTAGGCCGGATCCCACCCCTGGAGTTTACGTCACTACAAAGAGTTCAACGACCAAGAGTGGAAGCAGTAGTGTCCGATTGGGCTCCGTTTTTCTTGCCCTGGGCGTTATGTTCTCGGGCGTGCTGTGCGATCTCTAGATCTCTTGGATCTGTGATGTCTTCTAGCGCCACAGAAAAAGCCATGTTTGAATGTCAACTCCTTCCGTGCAAAAGATGTATTGTCCTATACCCATTTACATCAACCAATCTCCTTAAACCAGTGCCACCAAACTGTCTGTCCATCGCTCTGTCTATCCCTTCATTCATCCATCATCTATCCATCCAAAGGAAGTCCATGTCGCACAGCGGAGTCATCTGCCTTTGGACAACCCAGACATCTTAAAGATAAGCTATAAGACAGCAAAGCATTTATGAAGAGACAACATCCACAAAATGTAATCATGGGTAGACCTGATGGCATATCTAACATATGTTAAACAAAGAGTTCAAAAACCTTTTTTTTTGTTTTAAAACAGATATATAGATCACATGTATATAAAAATGTAACTCAAAGATGAAAACATAATCGCATATTCCAAATGAGGTAATGATTTAATGAATTGCTCTCTTTTCAATGCCTGAAAGCTATGAGTAAACAGGCTCAGTTTCAGCAGACTGACGCTGTAACATTAATATAATCACATAGTCATAGATAAACCTTTAAAATGCACGTGTTTTGTTGACCAATACACTATATATACAAATAAATCTTGTTAATTATCATCCTGTCCCACTGTGAATGCTTTGTATGACTTTGTTTAATACGGTGATGAAAACACTTTATAATGGAAACAGGCTACATTATTTCAGTTTAATCCACCTTAAAAGCTAATATGTTTATTATTACAGAGGAATGATGACTAATCAGAGCTAAATGTGTGTACTTAGGGACTGGATGGCTGACTGTGTGGGGGAAAAAATACCCTGACTTTATCTTGCCCTGTATATCTTTAAAACCAGTCACTGTGCCTAAATGCATTAAAAGACATTCTCAGAGAGTGCTTGCTGACACATAACTCATATCAGAGTCACTTTATTTCAACAGTCTTGTTTCAAATCTACATTTATCTTACATTTTGACGCTGTCAAAGGCATCTTAAGGTTTTAGTACAAGGAGGCAGATCATTACCAGCCATTTTGAGGCAGTCACAATGTACAGTCAGACAGTTAGACTCATGAAAAGACATGGGACATAACACAGTTCTGGTAAATCGTAAAACTTTTCTATAAAAAAAAAAGATAAAAGATTCACTGTGATAATAGGTTTCACATAAACCATTCCAGCCGGATTTACCGACGAGAAGTTTTATGACTTTGAAACCAGCCTCGTTTTGAGACATAATTTTATCTTTTGTCTATCCTCTCATAAATAATTGCATGGAAAAACCATTCCAGTGAATTTTCTGCAATGTACAGCCTTTCTGTGATTCTAAGTTGGAGGAGATTATTTCTAGTCAAGGCACAGTTGATGGTTTCAAATCAGCTATTGTTCTATTTGAAAGTCTTTCAGTTAAGCCTATAACACAATACAATTGACTTTTATTTAAATGTCTCATTGGTGTATAACGTTGCGCAGTGGAAAAGTGTGTTAGCACAATCTCTGCCATTTTTTGTACTTAATGTGGTAGTTACCTGTCATTTTAGTTGTTATATGGTCATTTGAATGAATTAGATCCTTCGCAGATGTAAACAATAGATTATTTATCTTCTCTTGGTCCTTTGTGAAAAACTGTGTGGTTTGTTTTTATGGGTTTTTTTTTTTTTTTTTGAGGATAATGCTCTCTCTCTCTCTCTCTCTCTCTCTCTCTCATACACACACACATTTTCCCTGTTGTTGATACATAAACTGTTAAAGGATGAGGACGAACAGATGTAACCTTGTAACCGCTGTGGTGATACTAAAGATATCGTCCCAGAATTGTTGGGCTCAGAAATGAATGTTTGTGTGAATAGACATTGGCTTAATTTCTAATACTAAACCTCTTTTGTCAGTCAGCTTTTTTGTCAGAATCAACAAATGTCCTACATAGATAGCTAGATACAGGCAACGTTGAAGTTTACTTTCACCATTAATAACCTTTTTTTTAAGCAGAGTACAGTTTTCTCTCAATGAAATAACTCTGATACTCAGTCAAAACACATCGTACTTCAGTACACTAAGCTCTAACCAATCAGCACTGATAACCGATATGATGCTTCAGAGAACATATGTTATCCATACGGTCTCAGTCAGCTGAGTAATTAATTCATTGCTAGGATACAACACGTCACCCTGGAGATGCTGGCAACTTAAATGTGATCTTAAGGCCAGGATGGGTATCCTCTCCAATCTCAGTCCATACTGGTAGGTGATGGGAGTAGGTGATGGGCGGTGTTCTTTGTATAAGGGCTGCCTCCTGGGTAGTTACATTTGGCCAGCAGATAAGCCAGCTACGATACACACGTTCAAACCCTCTCACACACACACACATACAGAGGCGCCTGGCATCTCTCAGGACCAGTTATGGAACCTCGCCGTCTTTTCAAAATGACAAACTGCCTTTTTATTGGATTTTGCACCCTTTTGCTTATGGCATCTACATTGGGACAGGTATGGTGGTCACTCTTTCCTCTACACACACAGACACACAGACACACACACACACACACACACACACAGTGTTGTACGCAAATATTTCTACAACAATCTGCAGCAGCTTAGCACACAAAGCTCAGTTAATCGATATCAAATTTATGTGACCAGTTCTGAAAGACCTTTTCTCAACTCGAATTGTGATCAATATATGAACATTATGTTTGTTTGTTAAACATAAGGTTTGCACAAGCCTTGGGTGTGGCCCAGTGCGTCCTTGATCTGTACTGTTGGACCAAATTTGTTAGCCTAATTTATGTTTCATTTACATACGAACAAGAGAGGATTTAACGATGCCCTTGATGATTGCAACCATTTCTGTATCTACTTTTACAATCAAATCAGAAGAAATTACCTGCCCAAGCAGGTAGGCAAAGTGCTGAGGCAATTCTTAATTGGCATAGTCAAAGCAAACAAAGGGGCAGGTTACACAGACATCCAGGGAAGTATGTGTTTTTACCACAATCAGTGAGAATGATGATCTCAAACTGTGAACTCAGGAGCAAATAGAGAGTATAAAGTATTTTTAGGTAACATGGCAGTCAAACACCTCCTGCTTATTAAGGCTCTCCTTAAAACAGCAGTCCTTACTCACCGCTGGGCTGCTGTATTACAGATTGTATTATATAGATTAAGTTATACTGTATTTCAAATTCCCTGTGAACAGGCAAAAAGTGAAATGGAAAGGAATCAGAATATTGATATTATTTCTCTGACATTATATTCAACGGGCAATTTTAAAACATGACTGAATTCTCCATTCAAAAAAGGATGATTTGCATATATCTGATAGGTGCTCGAGAGGAAAGTTTTGATTGACTGATAAAAAAAGAAAAAAGAAAAAAAAAAAAGGCAGACAATGATTAGGGAAGGGTTTAGCATTTGGGTTTTGATCAACTGATAAAAAAAAAAAAAAAGATGAATAATGCTCTGGGGAGAGTTCAGTGTTTATGGATAATATAAAAACAAAATCTCTACATGTCACTCAAACACAATACAAAATGTCCACATATTCTCTCGCCTAGGGTGGGAATTCAACACTCACCAACAGCACGGCTATTCCAATGAGCAACAGCACAGTCTTCATCAATAGCACTTTAACTGAGCCTTCTGCCACCAACGGTACTGCTGCTACTGCTGCTACTGCTGCTACTACTGCTACCGCTACTGCTACTACTGCTACTACAGCCGTCACCAGATCTCCTGAGGGTGCTTCGGGAGGGACAGCCGGTTCTAACGTGTCTGCCACCACTAAGGAGAACGGGGCCCCTGTTCTCGGCACCTCATCCGGTCTTCTCCTCGGTTCTGCTGTGTCCATGGGCCTGTACTTGCTCTGGCAGTGACGTCTGTGACCACGAAGAAAAGGCACCAAAAACAGAACACCTGATCAATGGAGCAATAGTTGCTGTTGCAACGTGTGTGTGTGTGTGTGTGTGTGTGTGTGTGTGTGTGTGTGTGTGTGTGTGTGTGTGTGTGTGTGTGTATGTATGTGTGTGTGTGTGTGTGTGTGTGTGTGTGTGTGTGTGTGGTAGACAAACGTAGCCCACGCTTTCTTTTAATGCTCTTTTTTTTCTCTAATGCTCTGATGGCCTTATAACATCTGTCATCTGAAGAATCTGTCTATCCTTTAATTCGTGCTTTGTGAAATCATGTGTCAGCCACATTTTGGGACAAAATCAAGGAACAACCAGACCATCAGCAACAACCAGATCATCAAACAACATACCTATTTAAAGCACATATTAACTTGGCTGAATCCACCAATGGGTGAACTAATAAGCAACTTTATGAAACAAAGTTTGATAGATATAGATTTTGATAGTATAGATGGTCTTTATCATACATGTTTTAATGAGTGTGGTTTAAATATTTACAACATCTGTAATTACCAGTGACCATTAGTACACCTTGTTTAGAATGTAACACTATGAATCTGTTTAGACTTCAGTTTATATAAACATTCACATAATATAAAACATAATGTAAAGTAAGTAAAGTTCAAATAAAAAATAACATGTCAACTGGTCAAATGCCTTTGTTTTCATTGAATTGTTGTGAACTGTTGTTGTGTTAATAGAATGAACACACCCCCCTGTGCAAATGATCTTCTCTCATATCAGTTTTCACTAAGAAGGACACAGTAAGCATCAATGAATCCTCAGTTATACAAAATCACACAAACTTCATGAAAATGAAACCAAAACAGTAACTGACTGAGACTGTTTGACTTCATTTACAGGCGGTAACATTTAAAACAAAACAAGAACAATAGCAAAAAAACAGATTAATAATGGACTGATTCAATTTAATAGCAACTCGGTGTGGACCGCCGTATGTAGGTCAGTATAAGGGTTTGGTCAGTTCCTGGATGAAAGGTTGAGCTGGTAAACAGATTGGTACAAAAGCAGTGTCTCACAGAACCATGTAAGTTTACAGAGAAAGTCCACAGAAGCTGCTCTTAGTTTCACAGGGAAATCTGTAAAAGATATTACAACTTTTATGCTCTGAATTTTTTCGGGCTGTTTTTCCGTTTAGTACGTTCTGTTTGGATTTACAGCTTTATGCTGGCTAACATCAGTGCGAATGCTAATCTGAACCAACATAACAGTGAACAGTAAAATCAAGCGACAGTTACGCGTTGCCGGTTCACCGTTCTCCCTTGATGTATGATATCTAAGTGATCACCTGTTATCTGTTAGTACATAAGGGCGGCACTGTGGCGTAGCGGGTAGCGCTGTCGCCTCACAGCAAGAATGGTCTGGGTTTGGTTCCTGGCTGGGCGGCCAGGGTCCTTTCTGTGTGGAGTTTGCATGTTCTCCGTGGGTTTCCTCTGGGAGCTCCGGTTTCCTCCCACAGTCCAAAGACATGCAGGTTAGGCAAACTGGAGACACTAAATTGCCCCTAGGTATGAACGTGAGTGTGTTTGTCTGTGTGTCTGCCCTGCGATGGATTGGTGACCTGTTCAGGGTGTGTCACTGCCCTTCCACCCGGTGACCGCTGGGATAGGCTCCAGCACTCCCTGCAGAATAAGTGGCTTTGAAAACGAGTGAGTGAGAGTGTTAGTACATAAGCCAGTTTTCACTTATTTCTTATTCTGGTTGTTTTAAGTGATTAGAATGTGGAACTCCTGTCTCTCTTACAAAGATAGACTAATGACCATCTCATTCAAATCATGTGAAAATGACACAATTTCTACTACTTCCTTATGTAGAGGTCAAACGACAATTGTTTAGCAGGGAAAGTTAGAGCAGTCAGTAAATTAAAAACGAAAAATTAAAAATTAACATTCCTATGAGGAAACTTCTCTCTAAGTTTAAAAATTCCGTACCACATCAAAGTTCCTTACCGCAACAGACACAAAAGCCATGATGGGGGAAAAAAAAAAATAATGTAACAATGAACAGTCTTTAAAATTAACCTTAAACACGACTCAAATAAATTAAGCTAATCAAGTTAAAAAAAAAAACAAAAAACAAATCAGAGATATTTTTTACTATTATGAGAATCACAGTGCTTTAAAATCTAAATATTAATTGGTAACCATACAAACAATAAAACTGTCCAAATAGTTCAGATACGTCAATATGATGACTGCATGAGAACAGTTCTTGAGACATGTCAATAATATAGTGCCAAACTGAACTCTGTCCTCCACAGACAATGCTCCATGAGTTAATTGTTGACTGAACTGAGTTTGGCGTGATCTTACGGAGAGAAATGTCTAAAACAATAGCTGAAAACGCAAAAACGCTTTATTGAAAAGTAAACACGACTGCTTATCTCTCCCAGCCTATCAGGAGCTATGTTGAGCTTTGCAAACAGGGCCTCTGACCTTACCCTAAGCCTAAATTGTCTAAAGGTCACGTTTCTCCCCAGTTTACTCTCTGGGCGCTTAGAGCCACTGAGATGTTGGATGCCAGAGCATCGTAGCGTGAACTCGGTAGTCTGGTGAAGGCTAATTCAGAATGTTTATATAGATTAATACAAAAATAAGAATAAAAAGATTAAAAGTGTACTAATGTGTGTGTTTAGACAAACAAAGAGCGTGACAGTTTTTAATATCGCACTGAGCGCCCTTCCACAGAAGAGCTTATGAATGTACTTACAATATTTCTAAATGAACTGTTTGGGAAACTTGTTATAGCAGCAGGGTACAAAGTACAGGGGGGAGTGGGGGGTTCTGACCCCCAAATTAAGACCTGGAATCTCCAAAAAGTGGTAAAAACAACAGTTTGGCAGGGGGTGGGTCGAAACATTTCTATATTCTATGGTATATAGCTCTGGAGAAAAAGTTGACCCCACCCCCGATTGTCACTGTATAATTTGCACTCTGAATAGCAGAATAATGGAAGAAGATTGATCATAATACAAATGGAGGGGAGAGATTAATCCTGCATGCCTGAGGTAAACCCTGAAGACATGGATGCTGTAGAACTGAATGCTATCAGTTGCTTAACGATCCCCTGAAATGGCATCATCAGTGTTACACGCTATTTTTTTCACTCATAGTTTTAATATGAGTGGCATGTGATTTCAGATGTAACAGATCCAAATTAGATACTGGGAAACAGAAAACAATATATGGCAGATAGGTGAATCATACTAAGATGGTTTGTTTTCTAAAAATAAAATTTAACTAGGACAATGAGTTAATCATTGCCAGTTTCAGCTCCGCAATTGAATTGGAAATACATATCGGAGGAGGAAGAAGGAACATCTTAAGGATCCATTTACTGGAGAGAAAAGGCCTTCGGAGCGTCATCATGAACCAGATGCCTTCATGACTGTCATAAAGATGCAGGACGATGAAATGTACGCCAGTTTCGTGCAAAACAGGTTATCATCATGAGGAAATGCTATGCATGCGTGAGAGTGTCAATTAGTTCTGTGTCTAAAAAAACAAACAAGAAGGAAGAAAACAAACAAGAAAAGATCACACGAGAAGCAGGGAATGAGTCCAAACACACACACACACACGTGCACACACACGCGTGCACACACACACACCCATGCATGCACAGACACACAAACACACGCACGCACACACATGCACGCACACACACACACACACACAAACACACAGACACACGCGCGCACACACACGCGCACACACACACACACGCACACACACACACACACAAACACACAAACACACAGACACACGCATGCACACACATGCACGCACACACACACACACACACAAACACACAAACACACAGACACATGCGCGCACACACACGCGCACACACACACGCACGCACACACACACACACACAAACACACAAACACACAGACACACGCACGCACACACATTCACGCACACACACACACACACACAAACACACAAACACACAGACACACGCGCGCACACACACGCGCGCACACACACACACACACAAACACACAAACACACAGACACACGCACGCACACACATTCACGCACGCACACACACACACACACAAACACACAAACACACAGACACACGCGCGCACACACACGCGCACACACACACGCACGCACACACACACACGCAACGCACACACACCCGCACGCATGCACGCATACAGAGAGCTGTTGGGATATTGAACAAAACATTTCTCTAACAAAACTGTGTGTATGAGTTTTGCTTGGAACTATCCCTGTTATGGGCTACGCTCTATGGAAGTCGCTTTGGACAAAAGCAGTTCCCAAATGACCACATGTAAATTCTATGTAAATGTGATATAATTGAATGCAAATGTTCATTTGTGTGGGTTTTCTGTCATTATCCTTTTTTTTTTTTAATCTTGTCTCAGCATTGTAAGTATGCAGAACGACCTTCATAAAATAGATCAGGCTTTAAAAATTTGTGTTTCATCACGTTTGCTTAATATTTGAATTAATTTTTCCCTCCTCACACACATACTTTTGTTCGCTGAATTTTAGTAATCGCTCTCTGGAATGTTTCCTTCTAGATAAAAGAGAGTTGTTTTTCCTCTTATCTTTTTTCAGACAAACACAGAAAAAAAAGACTGATGGCAGAGAGCCGTAAAATGGTAAATTTTTGAACTTTGGCTGTTCTCCTTGTCTCGATGAGATGAACTCTTTGTTTGTTCTAAGCTGGAGAGAAGCCATGAATGTTGACCTCACGGATGCTTCATTAACTAATTAAACATGTTCCTGGAACCTTGATGCGCACCTGTATGAGGAGGAGTTTACCGGCTTCAGGTAAACCTTTTTATACGGGCTGCCTGAGACATCGCGGCATTCTGAACTAACTCAAACGCACGCCAAAAGCCATCCAGCTTTCTTAGAAAGGACTTCTCCACGCTCTAAGGTTTCCACCAGAAACAGGAGGCCTGCCTTAGATTAATCGATTCACATCCTCCTGTTGTCTCGCCGCTCTCCATCTCCATCATGAATATTCTGGCCGTAGGACTTTGCATGCTGGCGCTGCTAGCGCCCGCTATGTCTCAGGTACAGTGGTAAACGGATTACCTGCTTGTTTCATTTACTCTTTATGAAGACACTCAGTTGTCTACTTGGTCGCCAGTACCTTCTGGGCGATCCACAGACGTCACTTCTCCTTGTGGGCTGAGCTCCCCACCGTGAGCGGATTATTGATAGAAATCATTTCCCACATAACTTGATGGTGTATGTGGAAACAGGATAGCAATGCTAATTTGGGAGGATTGAATTTTTCATACATGTAATGTTCTGACGCTCACCCAGTTGATTCTTCCTGATCCTCGCTGAACTGTGTAAACATGATAATGTCCTATTTCAATCATTTGTAGAGTGTAGCATTGATTAGTTCTGGTTGTTATTAACAATCTGTCACATGTTGCCATATTAACAATCTGTTATTATTAACAAACTGCCATATGTTGATAGTGAAAGCCTAAAAAAAAACACCTACTGAATTTAATAATACTGGTGACAATGGAGAAATGGTCTGAAATAACAAATAAATTTAAATAATTGACTAAACCAATCTGAAATAAATGACTTGAGCATGATTGTAAAATAACCATTATTTGTATCATATGATACATATGTTGAAAAGGACTATAATATTTTTAATATTTCTATATAGATAGCACCAGTGAATTCAACCTCTACACCAGTGAATTCAACCTCAAATTCAACAACTATGGCTCCAAGTGTGGCTCCATCTACAATGGCTGTAACAACCTCAAATTCATCTACAAATGTATCAACTACACCTATGACTACACATTCAAATACACCAATGTCTAATGCAACATCAGGACCAACGAGTTCAGCAAACGCAACCGTGTCTCCGGATACAAATACACCAATGTCTAATGCAACCTCAAGACCAACGGCTCCAACAAACGTAACCATGTCTCCGGATACAAATACAACAGTGTCTAATTCAACCCCAAGACCAACTGGTCCAACAAACGTAACCATGTCTCCAGATACAAATGTAACAGTGTCTAAGTCAACCCCAAGACCAACTGGTCCAACAAATGTAACCATGTCTCAGGTTACAAATGTAACAGTGTCTAAGTCAACCCCAAGACCAACTGGTCCAACAAACGTAACCGTGTCTCCGGATACAAATGCAACAGTGTCTGATGCAACCTCAAAGTCAACTATTACTACCACAAAACCTGCCATGACGACCACACCTGATTCAGGCAGTCCTTCAGTCCGCGTCACTCTGCTAAGCTCCTTGCTGCCCGGCCTGCTTTACATGCTAGGACACTGAGCGCCACCTAGTGCTCATAACAGTGAACTCACTTAAACATAAAAATGACTGACTTAGCCTGCAGGCGACGGCAAACTTCAGTCAACATTACAGATCTTGGTGACGATCTTGGACAGATGTAGAGGGATTTTATGATGACAAAGTCAGAGAGATTTTTTTAAATTTCAATTTTTCTTTATTGAGTATTTCAGCACGTGAAACTGCCGATGTTATTGATGGAAACCGGTCACTTTTGCACAGATGCACATGATTCTTTATATATATTTACCACACACATTCACCATGCACTGTTAGACAACATACAATATTTATGGGGAACAAAAGATTTTATGGTGAAAAGATTATGTTTTTACAGCGATGATTTGTTTCTTCTTCCCCTCCGATTCAAACTAATCCTCGGCCCGACATATAGCCAGAAGAGCTTGTAAGTAGTCTCCTTTAAATTTCTCCTGTTGACAAATATGAATACAAAACAAAGAAAAATTCACATACAAAACAAACAATATGAAACCAAATTGTATTGGAGCTATTTATGTTCTTTCTGTGTCAAATGAAAGTACGTTTTAAGTTTTGGTGTTTTTCTTTGAACCATTAAAATTAAAACTGAAAGTACATGTATAAGTAAATCCATGGATCTGAACGTAGTTTGTGTGTGTGTGTGTGTGTGTGTGTGTCTGTGTGTGTGTGTGTGTCTGTGTGTGTGTGTCTGTGTATGTGTGTGTATGTGTGTGTGTGTCTGTGTATGTGTGTGTGTGTGTCTGTGTGTGTGTGTGTGTGTATGTGTGTGTGTAACTAACCTGTAGAGCCGTATATAGTGAAGTGCCTGTCACTTTAAGGTAGGCCACTCTCACTCTCAGCATGTCCTCTTCACTATGAGAGATCATCACACCTTGAACTATAGCTGCCTATATAGCACAAACACACACACACACACACATAGACACAGTCATAAGGCAACAGAACTAAACAGTTCTCAAAAGAGAGAAGAAGAGGAGTGTTAAGGAATAACAGGTGTGTTTTTTATGCCACAGTAAGGGGGACATTTATATGGATCTGGAGTTACATTAAGCCTTCTCCTTCTTTTATGTTCCTCAAGGCTGGGCGAGATGTGTTTGTGGTCATGTCTGCAGACATTAGCAGCATAACACAACTAATTTCATGTGCAATGATCATGTGTACGGTTTGAATATATTAACTGTGTAGTGGTAATGATGTATACATTATAAAACTGTATACAATAAAAAGCACAATTCAAACATGTCAGATTCATTCTCATTTTACAGTGATACAATGGGCCACTGAAGTATGTAATACACTTTCACCTGGGTGATGAATAATAATAACAACAAGAACAACAA